>NW_024097406.1:0-95000 GCF_016545835.1 Crotalus tigris | reverse complement strand
AGGAGAGTTAGCAGCAACTTTTCCTCGTTTACCTCGTAACCCGGCCAGAGTCGTAGAACAGGCTTTCCTTTCGCGCAAATGTGCGTGGAGGGTGGGTTCTGCGCCGGTTGGGGATGATGGGAGCTGTAACCCAGATCGAGAAAGGGCGAGGTAGAGTGAGCGCGGCGGTCCTTGATAAAGCCCCCCCTTTTGGGTGATAACCCGGAGGGAACGGGGAGGTGGAGAGATGAAAGTTAAACAGCGGCGCTCGGTTGACTTCTGTCTTGGGAAAGAGGTAGACAGAAAGCGAGGAGGCACTTTCTTTTCGCTGCTGAACTGAAGGAGGGGGAATTAAAATGCTATTTTGTGTGTCCCCCCCCCTCAAATGTTTGGATTTGGCACCCCGTCTGCTGGTTAGAGGAGAGCTAACAAAAGCGTCCCCTGGAGATCCAGAAGGTTTTTGAATCCAAGCTGGAGAAGGAAAGGGCGGCAGGGGAGGAGGTGGGGAGGGGGAAAGGGAGGGGAGGGGAGGGGGAGATACTGGACCTCCAACCGCGGGGCCGCCTCGACGAGAGGAAGGCCTCCACCGCTGCGGGAACTTCTCCGAAGCCAAAATCGCTCCCTAAAACTAGAGGCCGTCGGTTCTTCCGAAGGGAACCTGGGCTTTCCTGGAGCAGATGCCAATCTGGGCACGCCTGCGGAAAGCGGCAAGGAAGGGTGGGTGAGTCGATGCAATCTAGCCAGGGGAGGAATAAAGGCGGAGGGAGGCCCCGATTGTGCCGCTGTGGCGAGCAAAGCCCGGGCAGGCAGGGACGGTGAACCGCTTCCCCCCCCCTTTTTTTTTTCCTCGCCCAGTCCTGGGACTCAAACGGCGGCGCCCAGCATTGTTTTCCGCCCTTCTAAATGAAGATCCGCGCGCCTTCTAATAAAAGAAGCAGTAGTATAACAAGAACACGAGAGTCCGCTAGCCTGACCCTCCTCGGGAGCGCCCGAGAGAAATTGCGGAATAAAGAAGTTATTCGTGCGATTGCTTTTGAGAAGGGTTTTTTTTTTAAGAAATAAAAAGCTCAATTTATGGTGAAATAACCACTCCTGAAACTCCTTTCCTTGCCATTTTCAGTGAATATAACCGAGTTCTAATTTAAGTCAAGGGACGCGGCGATTGGATTTCTGGGCTTGACTTGGGTTTTTTTTAAATTATTATTATTATTATTATTATTATTATTATTATTATTATTATTATTATTATTATTATTATTATTATTATTATTATCGATCATCGCACAGTCAGCCAGATGTTCAGACTGGATTTGGCATTTTGTCTACCTATCGAGTCCTTACCCAGGACCTGGGATAGGCAGATGTGAATGTTTGATGGTATTACAGATATCGTCGCAGGATGGAAGCAGTTGTTGTTGTTGTTGTTGTTGTTGTTATTATTATTATTATTATTATTATTATTATTATTATTATTATTATTATTATTATTGCAGTTGTGGTGCTCTTCCCCGGATGCTAATTATTTCTAGTCCAGAACAAATAATTAAACAAGGCGGCTGACATCGCGTTGAATTACTGTTTTCTTTAAAAGAAGGAATAAAATTGCGCTAGACGGTAATTCGATTCCTGAAGTAACGGGACCGGGGTAGCTTATTCCAACGGTACATCTGCTCAGAAATAAATCTCAGATAAGAAGTTCTTATTTATCGCTCTTAAGGGTGGGCCACTTAAAATGGTTTTCTGAAATTAATCGAAGAAAGTGGCTTAGATTTTCTCCGCTGAATGGCAGGGTTATTTTCAGAGACAAAGCAGCAACCTTTGTTCCCCACGTGGGTGATTGACCGTTGTTTTTCTTGCTGCTCGGAGAAAGGGGTTGAGTCTTGGGTTTCCGTGTTTATTTTCTTACAGACGTTTTTCTCATTTAAGCTAACCTTTGTTTAATTCCAGTTTTGATCTGGACTTGAAATGTGAAGTGCAGAACGAAAGCCCTCGCATAACCGCTACAGAAGTAAGATTTATGGCAGAGGAAAACAGAGATCAGACTGGTTGGCAAAGGGTACTGGTGCGTAGGGAGGGACTGCGCCTGCCTTTTGCCAGAAGGAGCTTTTAAAATTATAATTCTATTCACAATCAAGGTAGCAGATCGTCGGCCTTATGAAAAAAAAAAAAAACCCTACGTGCTGATGTAATGCCTTTGCTTCTGTTTCTCCCCTTGACACGTCTTTTCCTTTGTTGCCGTTTGCATGAAAAAAAAAAAAATCTGACTAGTCAAAGCATTTTACAGCCCAATAAAACCTGTAAACCCGGTAAAATGCGATTCTGCTCTCTAATAAACAACCCACGATTTTACTAGCAGCAGTCTTTTATTTGGAGAAAGCTGCTTTTTCGCACAACCTGCTTCTGTTCTTCTTTTCACCAGGCTTGGTAAAAAGCATGCTGCTCCATAGATTTCTTCAGAAGAAAAATGAAACTGCACCATTTGTATAATTACTGATCCCTAAAAGTAAATTACTCTTTTATAGATCCTAACTAATCACTTACAATTAGAATGGTAATAAATATTTTGTGATTTAATTGGTCGCTTAAATAATTTACAGTTGTTTGGGGTTTTTTTGGAGGGGGGGAAATGGCAGCTGTTTTCTACCAGAGCAGCCAGGTGCTGTGAGAACTGGGTAAGAATCTGAATTGCAGGACAGGGAATGAACAGGACTGGCATGTGGTTTGGCAACCCCCACTTTTAAAGTGGTGGGGACTTTGCTTTTTTATTATTATTTATTTTAAAACCTTTTCCTTCCCCCCTCCCAGGCCACTGTTCATTTATGGATGTGAAGGCTATTTTCAAACTAGAGTTAAAAACACATTTAATTAAGCAAACAACCAAAAAGGATCAATTGCACGGCCTAAGAGTTGCTTGGGAGATTAATTTTCATTTCAGTCCAGATCTGGCTGCTCCACCTAGGGTTTAAAGACACCCCTTTCCTTTTTTTTTTCCTGCCCACAGTTCAGCAGAGGTAGGTGCCTGAAGACCAGGGATGCCCACCGAAAGTCAAGATGGTGGCTACACAGACATAAAACATAGGCAGAACTGCCATTTTTGATTATCCTAGGGAGCAGACAGACACTCCTGCTTGTGATCTCATATTCTCATATCAAACCAACAGAGCCCCTCCCCTGAAAGGAAAGAAAGGGGCACTGGGGGGGGGTGTTGAGATTTGGTCCTAGATGTAGAGGGCTGGGGTCCAGGGCATCTGTAAGAGGTGGCAAGTGGCATCAATGGACAAATGAAAAAAATGAGGTCATTTACTTACTCTGAATATGAAGCCTTTGGAACTTGTGCCAGATGTCTGTAAGGCTGTGCATCAGAAGTGGGTTGGGTTTTAGGGACTTTATGGAAGGGAGCCACACTTGGGGAGTTTTTTCCAATTGAATCAATTCACTTTGTTCAAAAACATGTCACCAATTTCTCGTCCTTCACCTGGGAAGAATGAAATCCTCGTGGGTGGAATAAGAATTAAGAGGAAAGGCCAGCAAGAGGGAGGGTTTTCTCATTAGCAATCTATAGCATCACCCAGCCCTGTCCTGGCAATATAAACCCTGTCTGCATTAATGATAGATTGCCAGGGCAATGACTGGACCACACTATAAATCTGGTGTGGAAATCCTCCAATTGCCTACCGGGTCTTTAAAAGGAAAGCTTCCATGGTTCCAGGATGAAAGGACCGCACAGAAGCAGCCTAACAACCAGGTTCTCTCAGTGGGCTATGAAATCACCTGACTGGAGGGGAATAGGCTGGATAAAAGGTGTGGGCCTCTGGCTGGAGATAACTCCATCCCTTTCCCTTGTCACCTGTTCAGAAAAGTGAATAGTATCAGGTGGTGTCAATCAGGTAGTGATTGTCCCAAAATAGGTCTTTCCAGTCTTTAATTGAGGGAGATGGAATATCTTAGAGTCACAGAGTGCTTTTGTCTGTTTTCCTCAATGTCATCCAAAATCTTCAGGCATACTAACAAGTAGGACCCCATAGAATGGCCTGGTATTCATAGAATCTCTTCAGTAAAATCCCTCCAGTTCTCTGCAATCAATACACCCAGAGTAGTTTTAAACATTTTAGTAGTTACTGGACAAAGATAGGCTAGTTCTCTGCAAAATTGTTTAAACCCTCGAAGGTCCCACCTCTGATCTTCACTGATGCCTTATGGACTACAAAAGAATCCCTCTGGTCGAGCAGAAGCCAGTCTTTCTTTTTAGAAGAACAAGCAGATCCTGACCTCAGCAGGAGATTAGACTAGTTGACCTCTAAGATCCTTTCCAAATCTATGATTTGGGAAGTGGTACTAAACCTGAGCCAAAGAGTTCAGAAGGCTGTTTTAAAGACCTTTGTAGGACTGAGGAATGAATCCTATATGAAAGGAAACTTTGTTGTTGTTAGTTGCGAAGTTGAAGTCGTGTCTGACCCATTGCGACCCCATGGACAACATTCCTCCAGGTCTTCCTGTCCACTACCATCTTCCATTTAAGCTCACGCCTACTGCTTAAGTGACTCCATCCAGCCACCTCATTCTCTGTCGTCCCCTTCTTCTATTGCCCTCAATCTTTCCCAGCATCAGGCTCTTCTCCAGTGAGTCCTTTATTTATTTATTTATTTATGAGACTTATATACCGCTTTAAGTGCAAGCACTCTCTAAGCGGTGTACACCAGTAAGCAATGTATATATATATATATATATATTACATTGCCCCCAACAATCTGGGTCCTCATTTTACCTACCCCGGACGGATGGAAGGCTGAGTCAACCTTGAGCCGGTGAGATTTGAACCGCTGACCTGCTGAACACAGTCAGCTAAAGTGGCCTGCAGTACTGCACTCTAACTGCTGCGCCACCTCGGCCTCGTCCTTCCTTCTCATTAGGTGGCCAAAGTATTTGAGTTTCAATTAGAGGATCTGGCAGTGGTCCATCTCCAATGTTAGCACATTCTATAAATGTTAACAGTCTTCAGAAAATGGAAGAGGTGCCCCATAAAGGTGTGAGTGGATTTTCTAGTGTCCCAGAAGGCAGGGTCAGAAAACAGGGCTTAAAACTACAAGGGGAAAAGTCAGGAAATGCTTCTTGAACATATATTCAGGTGAATTGCTTCCATTCTCCATTCCAGGGGAATCAGCTACCAAACAAAATGAGTTCTTTTTTGTTGAAGTCATTAAACAGTGGCTGGATGGTCATCCATCAAAGATGCTCCAGAGGATCCTACCTCTAGCAAGGTGCGGACTAGATGACCTCTAAGATTTCTTCCAATTCTATGCTTCTATGATCAGGCCATTTCTGCTCTAGCAATTCTCCAACCTATTTATGAACATATTAAGTCTGCCTATCTTCATTATTGAGCAATCAGTACATAGGACTGGCTGCTTCTACAAGACCCGGTGAACCAGGGATGGGAGAGAGGGATGGTTTACCCTGTGAATCCTTCTATGAACAACATTCCAGCTGAGAAAATAAAACCAAGGCTGACCTTCCAGATTCGTCTGAGCTTGTTTAACGTTGTCCCAGGCACTAACAGATTTTTGCTTTAGCTAGAGGTGGGTGAGCCTGGTTGAAAGCCTCCAGCAGGTTAGTGGACTCACATGGAAAGGAACCAAGAGCGAAGCTGTCTGTCGCTTGAGCTCTTTAGCTGAGGTCACCTGAAATGGTGGTGAAATTCCATCTTCTTCAGTCAAAGAATTGTGATAGCAGTTGTGTGACTGGCAGGAGAAGCAAAGGCACTATTTCAGAATTCACACTGAGTCAAGGATCAGATCAAGGGAGAAACTTTAGCTGCAGCTAAAACTGTGGGAGGTTATCTTTAGTTATACAATAGGAGGCATATCCATAATCAATGAACTCAATAGGTTTGTTTTTCACTGAAGTGCACAGTTTCCCATCAGACTTGCCCAATTAGTATTGTCCTGTCTTTTTTTTTTTTCCTAAGAGGAATCTTTCTCTGCCTACAGAAAAGCTGGATCTCTTCTTCTCTCCTTGATACTAAAAGCCATCTAGCTGAAGTTAAGTTTTGTTAGGATTGGATGAGAATCTGAAACGGCTCCAGTCTCTATCATTCTTGGCAACCAATCCCAAACACTGAAGAGGCTGAAGTCCCACATCATACTAACCCAAACCTTATTTAACTATAAATTATTAAATAAACCACCACTGACTTGATTCACATACAGCCCCCCCCCCCCGCCAAAATCAAACCATATTATGCATGTTGTGCGGATTCAGCTCAGGATCACTTCTAAGACCTTTAACAGGTATATAAAAAAATCCAGGATACAAACACATAAATACTGTAGTTTAAGGGGAAGTTTTCAAAGAAAATATCTGTGGAATAATTTCTGCTTGAAGTGACAGATTGATGACCGTGAATAGCAATTCCAGTTGTGGCCAGCCTCCTCAGCAGCCTTAGGGCTTTCTGTTAAACTCACATTTCATATGCTTGACTGCAAAATGCTGTGGTTGGCCTCAAAAGAAAAATGACCCATCCTCCATGGCTTCTTTCCAGATGGGTTTCAAAGACATTACCATGACGATGTGGAATTCTGGGAGTTGTAGTCTCCTCACATACAGGAGGGACCTTCTTGGGGAGGACTGGGGTATGGAAGTATTTCTCAATCTCAACAACTTTAAGTTGTGTGGCATTCAAGTTGACATGAACACATCTTGAAGTTGCTGGGGTTGAGAAACACTGCTGTACAGGATAATTTAGATTAGAAGCTTTTTTGTGGCTAGAGTCTATCTTTGTTTTAATTTATGCTGACCAAATTCTCTAAGCACTAGATACACCAATAGCATTCTACTACTCCAAGAATCTGTAATGCTGATTATAGATAAGTACAATTGGATGAAATCAATGCAGGAGAATCCAACTGAAGACAAAAATTTAGGAAGATGCAGGAGAGAGGACAGAAGATCCTACCATCATGGGGAGATCTGCAAAATCTCTGGCTGAGTTAGGACTGCAGACTAGGTTGAAACCAGTTAGCTGGTTGGTACAGTACTTCAAGGTCTTATGGGATGTTTCCCCCCCACCAGCTGAAGAAAGAAAAGGATTGGAAATTCATCTGTCTGCATACACTAGGTAGCCTTCCTCTATGCTGGCTGTTCCTGAAGCATCTTTTGAAAGCTGATCTTTAAAATGTCCTAAATACCTAAGACTCAAAGGCCATTCCTCTTTAAATTAATTTGGTCATAGCTGCTTACCCTTTAAATGTTAATTCCCTGCAAGTGCTTGGGTGTTCTCCTTCCCCTGATTTATTATGTTTTAACATTGAAATTGTTCTACTGTTGCATAAAACAACTCTTGAAAAGGCTGATTACTTTCTAGATCAACAGCCCCATCCTTTGCAAGTTCACCTAGAAGTAAGTTGCTGAGTTCAGTAGAGGCTGCTCCTATTGTGACTGTAGTCTTGGACCCTTTCAAAGCAGGTTTTTCTTCCAGGCCTCCTGTGAAAGAAGGGGAGACAAACAAAGAGACAACCACTAAGCCTTCAGAACTGCTTTCCTATTAGTTTATTGGAGAACTGTGTCCTCAAGGCATGCTTCACTGTGATTTATTTACCCATGATTTTATCAATTAACCTTATTTTCTTGCTTCTTAGATACCCCAAACCATAAAGGCCTATAGGAGCTAAGCTCATATAGCTAGACTAAAAAGTGGGGACCAGCCCTTCTTGCAGTGGATGCATTGCAGGAAAGATGACTGTCCATTTCCAAGTATTCTGTGCCTACTATTTACTGAAACCAGGGGGATTTCATTCAGTCATGCTAAGCTACCATTGCTTCAACTGCAATTTATTGAGTAAACCACAACAGCTCTACTACTCAATTCGCATCACACACTGAGCCCAAGGCAAACAAATTACATTAGGGCTTAGTGTGTTGTGTCAGCCAGGGCAATGTATCCAGGACCTGATTAAGATCTATCTTAGAGGGAAACTGGACTTAATTTGGGTTTGTATGGAACTTTAGGCTAACCAATACAACTGAAGCAACCATTAGGGCTGCAGTCCTGTATCTTCTTACCTGGGAATAAACTCTGTAGAATTTATTACCCCTCTTGAGTAGATATAAAAATACATTAATAGAAATACTATTAAAGGAATAACTAAGAATATGCAACTATAGTTCCAGAGTTTTATTCTTTATATGCTGGAGTTGACAAATGTCAACCCTGACAATATACCTACTTTATAGAATTTGATATAGGGATAAATCCTGAGTTATTTTTTTTGTCTTGCTACCAAAGAGAATTATGTCCAAAGAAGTATTATTTAATAGTAAACTAGACCTAAAGAGCTCTCATTATTGCTCTTCCTCCACTCTGTCCCTCAATTTCTAATATTACAAACATATTTGCTTTTCATCAAAGTATTTACTTGTTCTTTGATTGTTAAGCTTACAAAGATTATAAAAAATAATGTTTTCCCAGACTATAGTTGCGTTCTGCAACTATATATAGTGTGCTTATAGTAGAAAGTACCTATCACAGTTAAGGAAACATTTTTGCTTCTGCTGGTAAATACACACATTTTTCTAGTAAAACTACACCAGGGGGCAAACACTGAAGTAAAATCAATCCTATTCCCCCTTTTTTTACCAGGGTAGCTTCCTCTTAAATGAAATCTTGCTTATTGATTTAAAGAGGGTAGAATTAGAATGATTTTTAAAAAACACTGAAGGCCTGAAAAATGTTAATTGACCACTCCATTCAGGAAGAAGAAAGTCATCAGGACTCTTAGAACTTTTTTTAGATTAAAATGTTATTAAAAGGCTTTAAGCTTTTGTGAAGCTTCTGAAAAGGTGGTACCAAAATATTTCTGATCTTTCTTTTGGTACTAGTTCTGGCCCAATGCATTCAAGATATAAAATTTTAGGGAGGATATATTTATTATGGGCTGTAGCTGAATTAACCACATCTATTCTATGGACACAGAAAATGGCATTGTATAGCCATAGCCACCTTAAGATCACTCCGGGAAAGATTTGGTCCACTTTCCATTTAGTATGAGAGTTTCCTAGCAGCTTTTATTGAGATAACTCAAAGTTCAGTTGGGGTGGGATCATTTGTGGATGGTAGCTTTTGTGGTTAAGCAAAATCACTTGTGTGAAATGTCATGAAAATATCCCTGCAGGAGACACCAATGTATTTCTGAGTTTTTACTCATTAGCAGTGTCCACATGATCCATTCCTCACTACAGTATATTGATAAAAAGAACCGTAGCCAGAAATTGGATTGTTCAGATGGCAATGTTCATTCTCTCGCTAACCAGTGCCTCATCTTCCTGGGGGCCCCGTATTTTCAGGCTGGTGTCTGGTCAATGTCTGTTCAGCGAGACATTCCACCAGCTGGTGAATGCAGACAGGGTGCAGCTATACCTTGGCAAGGGTTCAAATCTCCATTTCTGATTCCTTTTGAACAGGTCGCCCGCTTTCGCCTCTCCACCCTCCCCTAAAGAAAAAACTACTGAAGGGAAATATTTTGACAATATTTTGAAGCAGTAGCATGAGAATCCGTTCGTTTGTTTTCCGGAATCAGAAAGAGTGGCAAGATAAGGCCGCCCCAGGGCGGGAGGAGGAGGAGGAGGAGGAGGAGGAGCAGTGGTCGTGACTGATTGCCCCTAAAACGAAAGACAAGCCGGGGCTCCATCCAGTTATTTGGTAGCAGCCAGACCTGAGGAAAGCCCGGCCTTCAGTCCTGGGACTGCGCGCGCAGGACCACGTGGCCCAGTGCGACGTCCGAGCCTCAGAGCTAATCGAGGTTAGGATTGCAGGAAAAATGTGTTGAATCCGGCGCTACGGCCGGCCGAGAGTTGAAAGATCGAGGCTTGCCCAGCGGGAGAGCGTCGCTTGCCAGCCACCAGTAGCGCGGGGGAGCTGTTAGTGGCTGCTCGTCCCGCCTGCCTTGTTAACGCGGCCGCCGATGGGGTGAGGTCCCTTGGAGTGGATCTCTTCCGCCTCATTTGCTTGCTAATTGGGTTCTTGTTTTGGCAGTCGAAATCTCGTTTTCGGGGAAGAAACGACGGCTCCGTAGCGAGGCCGAGAAGATAATCCGAGGCTTTGGGCGGGGGGGGGGGGGAGGCAAGCCAGCCTTTGGAAGGAAAGCAGCCACAGGCGTCTCTTTAGATCGGGATAGATCTGTAGCCGGAGCGGCTCTCTCCCTTTCCTCCATCCCGGCCTTTATATAAATATGATAAGTGAGCGAGACGTGAAAAGATTTTTTTCCGAAAAAAAAAAGACAACTCAAGACAACAAAACAAACAACATCCCCCCCCCTTAAAAAAAAAAATCCGAAAAAGAAAGATAATGTAGCGCAGCTTGGAAATTTTCTAAAAGAGATTAAATTTTGCTTCTGCTACTTCTTTTTATTAAAAAAAAATTAGCCTGGAAAATCCTCTTTCAGATTATAAATCCAGGAGTGACTCTTTTTTTTTTTTTCCTGTTTCTCCTTTCTCCATCTCTGGGGCTCTCCAAATTACAAGAGAAATCTTAAGATTACTGTAAGGTTAGTTTGTATGGCCCCCATTCTTCCCCCTTAAAAGAGAATTAGAGGATTTAAAAAAATGATATGGTAGGTCATGTGTAAAAAGGAAAGTAAAGCATTGGTAAGGAAGCTTAACAAAAATCCTTGATAAACAAGCTTTTAAAAATGAAAATAAAGCAGAAGATATTGGAGCCAGGAATTCTACTCGCAGTGACAGGATAGTAACTTTTATTTCATTTAATCTACTACTACTCAGTAAATCTGGATACATTGGAATTAATCTTATTCCATAGATTTGTACACACACCTTCATTTGCTTGGAGATGTGCATTTTACCATCATTTGTAATGGGTAAAGCATGCCTACTCAGAAGAAAACTACTAAATTCAGAGATGCATAATCCAGTTAAGGAAAGTGGCATAAAATTACTTGAAAAATTTTATACATTTTTAAAAATCTCATCTGGATCAAAAAATGGGAGTTATTCCAAGCATTCTGATGAAGATTACAACATGTGGTAATTTATTTCAGAATAAATGTCCACTACCTTGTTTCCAAATAAAACAAGGCTGCTGTTAGGCGCAACCAATCAGATCCACAAGTGTAAGGTTCAAGCTATTTATTGTATTCTGCTTATAGTACAGGAATCTCCCAGACTGCTTGCCTTTAGAAACAAATAAGGTTCCATGGAGCTTGGGGGTGGTAGTTGGGGGAGGGGTGTCAGTCCTGGATCTTTTGCAGCTATGCAATGATTCAAAGCTAATTCCCTGCTTGATTCCTCCTCTCTATCTGGCTGAGTATTTTCCAACAGCTGTGATCTAACCATACTTGATATTGGCTGAATCCTCCTATACTGGAGTTACTTCTGAGTAGGCAAATATAATAGTTGTATGCACAGAACAAGTTCATCTGCCCATATTTGGCCTCTTTTGAGAAAGTAATCTTAAAAACTGTGCAGCTAAGTAGTTGTACAGCAAGATGAGACTCAGTCAGGCCAGACTGAAGTACTGTATTTAAACATATCTAAAATATTTTTCTTTTCCAGAAGATGAATTCAAAAGGGTTGATTGGCACATTTCTGGCAAAATTCCTGTCCAGATCTTCAAGTAGTTTGGGAAAGAAATGACTGCAAAAACAATGGGGTTATTTCTTATTATTTGGCTTTGTGACGTGTCACTTGTGAACATGAAAGCATTAGTTCACTCGAGCATTCTTCAACTTAAAGTCTCCCAGAAATATTAGACTATAATTCTCATCTCCCTCTTAGCCAAGGGGGTGGGTGGTGGGTGAAAGCTGAGGTTTCACCCATATGCAGTCAATTTAGAAAATATTAACTTGATCTGATTAGGTAGGAAGGAAAATGGCATCTCTAGTAGGAAAAAAAAATAGTCCAACTGCAAAAACACAACTGTCAGAGTTAATTTCTGCCCCAAAGTTAACCTGTAAATGTAGATGGCTATTCAACCTGTAAATGCAGGTGGCTATTCATTAACCTATGCAGATAGGGGTCAATTTCTCCTTTTTCAGGGGCCTAAGGAAAAAGCCCACACAATTCCAATCTTGGGAGCACTTCTGTCTTTGGATTAATCAACAACTGACAAAAGCTTCCAGGGCAGTGTAGAATAGAAGTCCCTGGATAATCCACATCCTGCTAAAATATCAGGGAGCAATGACTTTCAAAACATACTAAGCCTTTATCACCATTGGAGGCAGTCACATACCCCAATTTGTACAGGACAGACAAAGCTATTATATATAAAGACATCTTGACAGAAGAAGGTTATTTAAAACAAAAACAAGAGCTAAAACAACAAGGAATAGACATGGAGTGGTGGTCTTATCTCCAGATACAAGCAAGATACATGAAGGATAAGCAAGAATGGCAAATTAACAGACAAGATACGGGGTTAGATAAAATACTGCTAGGCCTGGAGAAAAAACAAAGAATATTTATAAACACCTGTTGGAACATAAGCTATATGAGGAGTAGGTTAAAGAAACAATGGTGACATGGGCAATAGATATAGGATATAATATAAATATGGATCAATGGCAGCAAGTATGAGAGCAAAATAACAAAATCACAGTGGCGACATCATATAAAGAAAACCTGTATAAGATGGTTTACAGATGGCATCTCCCTCCGGCCAGATTAGCCAAAATGTATAATGGATATTCATCTATGTGTTGGAAATCTAAAAAAGAAAAGGGCACCTTTTTTCATGTATGGTGGACTTGTAGAGAAGCACAGGTGTATTGGCGTATGGTCTGGGATTGGGCAATAGAAATGACTAGGCAAAACATTCAATACAAATCAGAGACATTACTGTTAAGAATACTAGAGAAAAATGTAAATAAAGAGGACACATATTTAATTATCCATGTGGTCACAGCAGCAAGGATACTATTTGCTGAAAAGTGGAAAGCAATGGAAGTACCAAATGGGGAAGCACTAATAAAGAAAATTATGTATTGCGCAGAACTAGATAGGATAACAAAAAGATTAAAAAATCAGGAAGAAACAGAATTTTATCAAATATGGAATAAATTTTATAGATGGAGGGGAAAAAATGGAGGTCACAGTAAAGAGATAAACTGAGACAGAGACTAGAAATGTATAGTTGTATATAGGTATATTATATGTAATTAATGTACAATATGGACTGAGATGTCAGTCAAAGATGATTTACCATGTTCAATGTTTTTTAATCCTTTTTTTTTCTTTGTACTTAATAAAAATTTAATAAATAAATAAATAAATAAAACATACTAAGCCTTAATGTGGATTTCCTGTTTACAGTTTAGCATGATCTCTGAACCCAGCTAAGGATGGTTTAGCCAATAAACCATTCAAGAAAATTATGCCTTAGTGTACTATGTGATTATAGCCCAGGTAATATGTCCATCTGGACCTAAAGTCAGGCTACAAAGGAAAAGGGGTATTCATATATCACACCATAATGTAGTTTGTTTGCTTTTGGCTTGGGCTGTTGTAAATGCCCATTTATTTTGGTTTGTAAATCACAGCTTAGAGGGTAGCATTATGCACTGTATGTCTGGTTATTTGGCAAACCATGAATAAAGCAAGCTATGGCTTAGTATGTCATGTGAACACATCCCATGGTCTGACTATTTTACATCAGTGATTTACAGCATCACCTAGTCTTTGTTGTGATGATTCAAAGTTTTTGTTTACTAGCATACTTCACCAATGAGGCTTTGTGTCAACTCCAAACCATAGCTGAAGCAGTATAACTTTGAATTTATCTAATCTGAGGTTGTGTCGATTTCCATTTTCTCTTATGTGAGATTTAACTGTTTGCGTCATTTCTGGTATTTCAGCAGTGATCATCCTGATGGAACAGGGAGGACTAAGAGCTATCCAATTCTATTGATCATGTCTTAATAGCAGCGTATATGGCCACTGCACCTTCTCCTTTGCCATTTTGGTCTCTACTGCCTAGAATGAATTATTGAATGGCTTCAATTACAAGATCCCTAGTGAAAGCAATAGATCTCTCCATCAAAGAACTGTTTTGAAGCAGTAACTTAACAAAGACCAACAAACAGACAACTTGCAAGATGGCACAGGGGAATTTATTTATTTTGTTTTCCAGATGACTGTTAAACTTTCACAGTACAGGAGAGAATGGTGGAAAAGAGTGAAAGAGAGTGAGCGCTGATTTACAGACTCCTATTGCCCCATCCCACCCACTGGGTTAAGGAGTGTAATTGATGGTTGGTTTTCTTATCTGACATATGGAGTAGGAATTCTAGGAGGAAGAGAAATTCATTTACAAATAGGTGCATTTTTTAATTGGTCCTGTATTACATTTTCATGATACCCATATACTGGCTGTGTTATTGAAGCAGAACTGAGATAAATGATAGTGGCATATGTTTGTGCTGCCTCCTAAACAGAAGAAAAGCACATTAAAGAGGATACTAAAACTGCCCACAGTAAGACAGGATCCCTACTAGTGACTTAAGCATTGCCTACCATCATTGTAATGAAGACAGATTTATACTGCCACAACAATGACTGGGTAATGTTAGTTCTTCCTTTTTGTGGCTTATTTTAAGCAGAATTTCTAGCGGACTTTAAAATTCTTTTTCCTTTGGATTTGAAACAGATAACAGTCACAGTTTTACACATCCTGGTCATTCATGAAAATACTTTCCTAATTTAACCCACACAAACATTTTTAGGGATCCTCCTTCGGGCTATGCAAGGCAATTTAGATATACATGTTTTAAGAGGAGGATCAGCAGCAAATCTTTCCCATTGTTTTTCCTGATTTAATTATTGATGACTTGGTCAATTCCCTAAGTTCTGGGAGGTGCGCAACCTGAGGCTTAGAGAATGTTGTCCCCATACTCACGGTAATGTTTTGGGAGGGTGCTTCGTCTAGCTCTGACGACCGGCCCTGAGTTGCAGTAAGCTCTTCCGCTGAGTGAGTAAGAGGAGACGTGCTCAGAAACTTGAATCACGTCGGGGTCACCATTTGTGGGTTTTCTCGCGCCCAGCGGTCTCCCATGGGTGTTGAAGAACAGACACGTACACGTGGTTTCCTCGGGATGGGAGCCTCGAACAAAGACGAAGCATCCCTTTTATTGTGTTATCAGAAGGCGGGTTTATAGGCACCTGGTGACCACCTTACACCAACCACATTTGTTATGACACAGCATATTAGCATATTACACGTGCTAGCTTTGTTTTGCACACGCTACTATACAGCTGTTACACACGGCACCAACAAAATCTTTTTTACTTCTGACTTCCTCATACCTTGGCCTACTGCAGCTGATGACTCAGCCAACAGGCCAGATAATCAATAATTCCAACAGAAGATGCTATAAAGTCATTAGTAGGACATCAAATTATGACAATCCTGTCACCCTGTAGCAATATATTACTTCTGAATCTTTCTGCATCATAGCTGGTTCACTCTTCAATATTAAAAAAAAGTCAGCAGACAGTGAGTGCCATTTGATATAAATAGGCAGAGAACTAATTGATTTGTTTTTCTTCCCAGCATTTTCCCCCATAATGCAGGGTCCACTTATTTGTTGTTGTGGTTGTGACAAGAATTGACTGATTGTGTCATGGTCTGATAGAGAGTGACTCACCCAAAGTCACCCAGCTGGCTTCCATGCTTAAGGTGGGACTAGAACTCACCATCTCCTGGTTTCCAGCTTGTTGCCTTAACCACTAGACCAAACTGGTTCTCTGAGAATAAGCTGACATTGTAAACATTATGATTGGGAAGATCATGGTCTTGACAATATATATCTTTGTTGTCACTGTGATGACTCTGCCCTTCAAAATATTATCTAAATATTTACCTTCCTATGCTCAAAAATTGACAGGGATGGATGGTTGCTAGTTAAGAGAAACACTATAATCATTTTAGACAATATTTTGAAGGGCAGAGACATCACTGTGACAACAAAGGAACATATTGTCAAGTTCAAGGTCTTCCCATTCATAATGTTTACAATGGTGAAAGCTGGAATATCATAAAAATGGAATTAAGAAAAAAAATATGTTTTTGGATTCCAGTGCTGGAGAAAATAGTTGAGAATGTCATGAACCACGAAAAGAACGAATTGTTCAGTACAAATTGAAATGAAACCAGACTGTTCTTTGGAAGCATAATACTAAAGCTAAAGCTGAAATATTTTGAACATGTAATGTGAAGGCAAGAATCATTGGATAGGACACTAATGCTTAGAAATAATTGGAGACAATTGAAAAGTGGCTTATAGAAGGCATATATGACACAAATTTGAGTTTTTTAGAATTCAAAGAAGCAGTTAACTGCCAGACAGACCAGACAAAATTGTAGCCATAAGATTATAGTAGAAGTGTCACAGCTTTGGCTATGGCAAACAAAGCCCATCTTCATTAGCAATAGTGTGCTACAGCCATGACTACATCATGCTATAAGATGGTATAAATCACTCTTGTGGAAAAGATGTTATAAATCACTCTGTGAGTTCAGCCATAGCAATAAATAAGCGCGTTTTATCATTCTGTTTGGAAAAGTGAGGGTGTGATTCAAGGTATGCTGAGAATCACCCAGAGATCTAGTTACAGTATGAGCTGTGGACATAGTTTCTGTATATCTCTGCTGTATATGGTTTCACTCATCTTCCAAAGATCCCCAAAAATAAGCTTAACTGAGACAGAAGCAGGGCCCAAAGGAGACCAAAACAAGCATTTGGTCCAAGTCTCAAGGTTGGAAGGTCAAATTTAGATTCTTGTGTTTGTTTGTTTTTGATAGATGTATATGCTGATTTCTCTAAAAGAGTTCAAGGCAACTTTAAGTAGAAATTTCCATTTTAAATCACAGTGCCTCCTTCTTATTTCACCTTTGTTTTTGTTTTTTTGAATGTGTCATTTTTAGCAAAAGCTTGAAGTAGTCCAGATATTCTGAATCTCTGATAGAGCAAAATCAAAGAATTTCCTTTGAGGAAACCTTGGCCAGATTGGCAACCTTGTATTTGGCTTTCAGGAAGGTAAATGCTCCTGGACTTAGAGCTCTAGTCCTCATGACTAGCTAAGCCACAATGTGGCATATTTGATTTTTGCTTAAGGTGTTCTACATACTAATCCACCATGATTGCAACTTTTTATTGTGGCTTGACTCAGCATAATAGATGAGGCTGATCATGGTTTATTTAGCAGTGATTTAGATCAACATGGGACATGACTAATTTCTTGCAATCCACAAAAATAATTTCTTGAGAATATTATTCTATTTCAGTATAAGAGTAACTCTGACTTCTAGATGTCTGGATACATAGAAGACATACCAATAACATACCTGCATTCTATTGAATTTTCCCAGAAAAGAAGCATCTTTCCTTCTCATTGTTACAAATCACGCCTAAACATCTTCCAATAGAAATGGAACCTGTAGGAATTTTGCTGATTTCTTGTTTGTGACCTCAGGACACTTATTTAAACTCAGACACACTGAGTTTCCCACAGGCAGGTCCTACTTTCAAGGGATAGAATATCTAGCTAGAACTGGAGAAGACCACTGTTTGAAACATTAGAAAAAAGTTACTGGTAAATTGTGCAAACATCCTGAACCCCAAGCAGCTAATCACAATTTAACCTACTGTTCTGGGTAATCCTAGCCTCTATGTTACAGTGTGTTATGTGAAGGAAGTATGGAGTAAGGCACAAATGATTATTTGGGATTTATTCACTTACTTTTTTTAACGTGCTATGGACTTTTCTTCATAGCTGACTCAAACTATAGTACTAATTACTGGCCTTTCAACTAGAAGAAAAATATGCCCACATAAATTATGCCCTTCCTATAACTGGTTCCTATTTTGTGATAGTCATGAGGTTATAGACTGACACTGACCTTACCTGGCAATTGCAAGTCAAATGAAGGAAAGAGATAGATTTCTCAATCACTCTAATCTGGGACACCTACAATGGCAGATTAGGCATCCCTTGAGCTTCCTGACTAACAGGTTGTGGGTACAAGATGAAGTGAGCGGGAGCTTTGTGTTCTTCACATTCTCTCCTCTGGTCTGTTTGGCTATTTCTGAGCAAGGCTATAACACTCTTCTGAAAGAGAGCTAAATGACAGTCAAAATGACAGATCCCAGGCATAGAGGGGCTCTACTCTAGGAATAAACAATAGGAATAGTTGCCAAAGACAACTATTGAATAGTTGTTGCTATTGAGCTGTTGACTAGTGCTGCAAAGGAGCAAAGGTGCTGGGAGTGAGTGACCGATACATTCATTTCTGATCTTATGGCTGGCAAACCAGGAAGTACTGGTGGAAAGCCATGGAGAATACACACAGACTTCTGATTTACACAACTTATGCAATTGTGATTACCTTAACAACATGGTGCTCAGTGCCACCAAAGCTGGAATGAACTAAGTAAGTAACTGTGATGCATTGCATAAAGAGTTGAATTGTAGACCCTGCAACTTGAATGAGTCTGGTTCTGGGAGAGTTGGCTGATCAGGGAGACAATTTTTAGAGGCTTTTGCAGGTCTTTAGACACAGCAACAACAACATGGCTGTGTGAAACCTCTTGTCAGCAGAAGAAAACTTGTAATGAATTACAGTGAAGACAGAACTGGCCATGTGCAGCTACAGAACCCACCTCTCCCAATTAATCTTTTGTGAAGCAGAAGAGACCACATCCCTGTTAAAAAAAGCAACCCTATCATTCTTACAAAAGTGCACTAGACTCATGTTTGTAAAGAGCCTGCATAAGATCAGACAAGCACTGGCAGATGCCTCTGAGGATGTCAGAATGCTCCTGCAGCTCTACCACGAGGGTTTCCAGTTTCCAGGGGATTGAGGCACTTGCAGCAACTTAAAGAGGTACTGAACAGACAAATGGTAGGTGAAGCATGCCAGATCATATCCTTTGTGAGAATGGTATCAGGATAAGAGAGAAAGCGCAAGTTTAAAAGTACAGCAGCTCCTTACTTCAGACTTCAGATTGCCTCAGTTATAAGATGGAGATGAGACAAAGGCAGGGATGATGAGGTTGGCAGAAAAGAGATTGGCAAGGCATCTCCATACTGTGGTTAGGGGCAAGTGTGGAAGGAAGACTTCAATCTTTGTTTCTTACGTTCACCTGCTTTGTTTCAAAGGCATCCAAAGTAACATACTTTGTCGTTCAATTCTGTGTTAGCCTTCTTCACACCAATCCTGTGAGATAGGTGAGACTCAACTAAAGTGTCTCGAATTCCTCACAATGCTTTATAGCTCCAGGGGGGGGGTCTGTTCAATATTTCAACCAGTATGTCATGTTTTCCTGTCCTTCCCTGACTGATAAATGGAAAGTGCTAATGGACATCTAGTACTAAAGTGATTCATCCTGCTTTCCTGTCTGGCATATGTCAAGTCATAAAACGTAGCCATTGTTTTAGGCCTGTTCTTAATCTAATTTCTGCTGTTTCAAGGTTTTTTCTGGGGGGAAAGGAGGATGAATCAACCCAGTGGGAACATCATCTAGAAATGGTCAAAAACAAAACTGCTGCTAGACTTTCTTTCTAGGCTATAGCAAATTCTGTATGGAATCTAACACCAGCATTTGGAGACCATTTAAGAAGGCATGGTTGATTTAAGAAGCCTTGATTGCACAGCTCAGTCCAGGATTTTAAAACGTTTATTCCCTAAGCTGATTATCATGTTGGGATGCTAGATAATAATCATGGATCATGAGATGAAGAGCAGAATTCTGTCTATGCTGACTAAAAAGTGAGCTCCACTGACTGACTGCCAGGAAAATGGATGCAGGACTGCAAATGGAAACTTACTTTTAGGGGAGGGGGGTCTGCAAGATACCTTAGATCCAATTCATTGGGAGGAATAGGATTGCAGACTAGGCTGTTCTGAAGGGACTGTAGAGCAAACTCATCCCACACTGGTACCTGAGAAAGTGGATGGAGGAGTAGAAGCAGGAATATTCCTGGAGCATAGGTTAAAAAAAAGCCAAGAGGGTGAACAAAGTCTGAACAAAGT
Source organism: Crotalus tigris (assembly GCF_016545835.1). Taxonomy (NCBI): domain Eukaryota; kingdom Metazoa; phylum Chordata; class Lepidosauria; order Squamata; family Viperidae; genus Crotalus; species Crotalus tigris. The sequence continues at coordinate 74,986 of NW_024097406.1, read as the reverse complement.
TGATAAGTATTAAAAAAGAGGTCAAGATTTCGATGGCACACTTTTTAAAATCTTTGCTCACCCCCTCCAGTAAAGATATGCAAGGTGGAGGAGAAAGTTATACACAGAATTGGTATGTTTCAGAAATGTATATGTGTGTGTGTGTGTGTGTGTGTGTGTGTGTGTGTGTGTGTGTGTGTGTGTATGTATGTATGTATAAAATTTGTTTGCTGCTCATGTCTTATCCAAGGCCTCTGGGAGGCTTACAATATATTTTCCAAGGTGGAGCCTTTCCGATATCTTTATGAATAGCGAGACAACGCTAGAGCAGTATTTTAAACCCACATATTCTAGACTTCAGAATCTCAGAGAAAGAAATGAGGGGAGAAAGAGTAGCCGCCAACGGTGGAGATGCCGCACATGGGTGATGGTGGGTGAGAAGAAGGAACAGACGGTGGCAGCTGATAGGAAGGCCCGGCCTTCGCCCAGAGAGATCGAGTAGCGTCGGTAGAAGGGAAAGCGCAAGTCTTGTGTGCGAGTCCAGACGACGTGGCGCTGCTTTCAAGAAAATGAAGGCGAGGCGCCGACGGAAGAGGCGGAGGCGGTGAAAAGAGGCGTGGCAAAGTGGGGTTGCCGGCTCCTTGTCCAGGCCTATCCTAGGCGCCACTGGTTTTTAATTTCCCTCTTCCCCGCCATGTTCACGAAACATAGCCATTTCCTCCATTCATTTCTCCTTTCACCTTGTCCCCTAGTAGTAAAATTAGCCTTTTTGTCTTTGGGAAACGGTCCTGTTGTTTGAAGTTGCTTCGGAGTCAGTTACATTGCGTTGTCTCTCACTCCTTCGATTAAAGTCGGTCAGTAGAAAAGGTATCGCACAAAACTTCACCTTTGGTTTCACAGTCCCGCCTTTTCTCTATAGGGGCGAAGAAACGAGACCACCTGAGGGGGCCGATGCCACAGAAGGGTGTCTGACTGACCTGGCTGTGGATACTGCAAGATGGGGCCATTTTTGTTTGTGAATTATTCATGAGTTAGGGCCCAGGTAGAGAAGGGAAGGGTAAAAATAAAGGGTCCTCTTTCTTTTTAATTGAGTGACAGCCCTGCAGTTTTCTCTATCTTGCCATTGCCTACTTCCTCGAGTTGAGAGAAAGTGTCTGGATCAAGGTCACCTAACTGGCTGTGGGCCTAAAGCTGGACTAGAACTCACCGTCTCCTAGTTTCTTGCCAGGTGTCCTAACACTACACCAAAGTAACTCTTGTATTGTATTGGGTGGGGTGGAATTGGGGAACTTGCTAACCTGGTGAGTCAAAAGGACTCCCCCCTACCTCCACCCCACCCCCACCAGCCAGGCAAAAAGGTCTGACTAGATTTCATTCCTGAAGATGGACTAGTTCTAAAGATGCTGGCTTGAGTTTTTGCACCACATATAAACAGATTGAAAATAATTGTTAACAAAAAGTAGTATTTTTATTTCTTGCCCCACCACAACTCCAGTTGAAATAACCAATTTGATTCATGGAAAGAGGTCAGACAAAAATCACTGGCCATTTTAGGGGCTTCCAAGGCCACAAAGTTTGATACCCACAGCACCAAAGCTGGGAATCACTGTAGGTTCTTACGTGGCACTAGGCAAAAAAAAAAAAAAAAGCTAATTCGGCAGGGTTCGCACGACACAAGGACCCGCTGAAAGGAGGTTGGGCTGAACTGTGGGAACGGAGCCAAAGGCTTTGTTGAGATGTGACCCCCTTCTGCTGTCAGCTCACAAAGTAAACTAAAAATAAATAATTGCGCGGGGGGGGGGCTGGATGAGAAGGCGCGACCGTACAGGAAGACTATCCAGCTTATTTGTCGCGGGGGGTGGGTGGGTGGGTGTTTAGAGCCGAAGAATTATTTTTCCTGGATCCGAGAGAGAACCCCTTTAGGATCTGATGCAAAAAGAACGGAATGCTACTTAGGGACGCTACTTAGGGAAATCGCTGGGCAGAGTTTAGAGACAAAGAGTCAGCAATGCGTTTACGCGGGCTCAGTGACTTACCAAGCCGATCCTGGCTGGCATTGCCTGGGCTTAAAAACTGAACAAGGTGGGACTAAGGACGGTAGAAAATCTCAGGTGTTAGCCCCACTGGGAAGCCACTAGATACCCCGAGAAGAAAGTAATGACACCCGGCCTCCTTAATTATTCGTGAATTCCCCAGGAGCCCCACTCAGCGAAGAAGTCCCCCCCCCTGCCCCCCTCTCCCGAATAAAGTTCTGCCAAACAACGGGCCTTACTGTGGAGGAAGATTTTTTATTATTATTATTTAAAGTACCTTTCTTATTGTCAGCATCTTATTGCTTATTGCTCCGTCCTCACTACTCGACTGGGCGGCCGAATTCCCCCGGAATTTGAACGCGAAAGCTGGGGATTTGTTAGGGTTTCTTCGCGTTTAAACTGAAGACTGTGCTGCGGACCAGTGGTGCTTTGTAGGGTCGCCAGGGCTTGTTAGCTACAGTTTCGGCCATCCTAATTCTGGGAGGCCCAAGGATTTGGTTCGGGAAGGACTTCAGGGCTCAAATGACCAAGTCGCTGTTTCGATTCTCTGAAATATTAATTAATTCTAGTCTATGGAGGGAAATTACTCTTCGATCTTGGGTTTACTGAGTAAACGATACAGTAACGGTGCAATAAATTGCCTCAATTTCAAGGCAGAGGTTTGGGTGGGACTATCTATCGGCTCTTTTGTAGACCGACGGAGTAGAAGGATTGCAGTTTTAACTGGATGGCATATACCGGAAACGCCATTTCCCAAAGCCCATAAACGGGAAGGACGACAATCCCCATCGGCCCCAGCTATCGTTCTCTCTGGGGACGACGGAAGTCGCCTGTTCAGTCCTTTCGGGTCCTCTAATTTAAGAAACACTCTCATAAATTACGAGACCAGGAGACCTGTGACGCCTAGAAGATGGAAACGTTTATTGGCACATCGGTTGCCGAGGATTACGGTTCTACTTCTCAGGGACAGTCCTGAGAGAGGAATACCACAAAGATACGCTCAGTAGTAATTGGGAAGGGAGGGAGGGAGGGAGGGAGGGAGGGAGGGAGAGAGAGAGAGAGAGAGAGAGAGAGAGAGAGAGAGAGAGAGAGAGAGAGAGGATTCATGCTACAAATTTTTTTTTCCTGTTCTTTTGAGAGGTAAAATACAGTCCCTCCCTGGAAAAATAAAAAGGCTGATAGCATTCTTGTGATTCCCTTCTCTGCCAATCCAGCCCTTGGTGTTTAGGGTCCGTCAAAGGAGGAAAACAACCTTGGATTCCCTCCCCCCCCCTTTATTTTTGGCGCGTTTTGTCTCGACAGGACTCGGGGAGGCCTGGGGCCACTCAAGTCGATCCAGCCCTCTGGACAACGTCGGTCGCGAGCTGGGATCCCACCTGCTTCAGGTAGGAATGCAACGGACGGGCGAGCAGCTCTTTCCTGCCAGGCTTCAGGGTGCGTGGGAGCAGGCCTTGAAGGACAGACTGTTTTTTTTTTTAGCAACGAAGGAGCAGTGACTTGAGCTGGAGGCTTTCATAAGCGTAAGACAAGTGGGGTCAGTTCGGCCCGGTAAGGTTTCAGGTGGCCTCATGTAAGTAACTGGGAAGCTATGAAAGTTGCGGTACTTTTCCAACCGTGTTGACTTCAACTCCCACCATTCCCTACCATTGTGGCTTTTCTGAACCATGGTCGTTAAAGCCCAGTCCATCTGGAGAGCATCCGCTGGCAAAACAGCTCCGGCTGGACGGAACTCCTATCGTGTAAATAATGTTTATGCGTTTTATAAAACGTGCTTACTTTCCAACACCATCACGGCCTCAGAAGACACGCAGATGGACTCCAGAAAGCCCCGAGAAATGAAAGATCCATAGACCAAGGGTTAGTTATTCACATGGGGGCATGAAGAACATAGTGCCCTAAGGCAGTGTTTCCCAAACTTGACAATTTTAAGGCATGAGGACTTCAACTCCCAGAATTCCACAGCCAGCAACGCTGGCTGTGGAATTCTGGGAATTGAAGTCCACATGCCTTAAAATTGTCAAGTTTGGGAAACACTGCCCTAAGGCATAGGGTTTTTTTTTTTGTATTGTCTGATTGGGTAACAATCTTAGATGGAAACATGAAGTATAGATTTAATTGTTAAAAGGGGGGGGGTTGGAAAGCCACCTTACTTCCATGAAACTTGTTTACCGTCAGTTTGATGGCGTCAATATATTTTGGACTTTAATCTCAATCATTCCCACGCATGAGGAAGCTGGGGGTAGGGAATGGTGGAAGCTATGGACAATTCAGACAGAACGGGAGCCTGGCTCCTCGGAAGTAAGAGCTACAATTGCCGCCTTGGTGATTAGGATTTGACTTGGCAAGGAAAAGGCGCATCCCTTGTCCTTTAGAATAGAATAGAGCTGGAAGGGACCTTGGAGGTCTTCTAGTCTTTCCTGGGCCTCTTCTTTGGACGTCCTTAGTTGTGGTTTATAGGCCACCCAACCGTCCTTGCAGTGCTCTAAAGCAAATCTCACTGCCATTTTGCGGGTTGCTACATTTTGTCTCGCGCTCGCTCTCCCGGTTCAGTCGCGTCCGATTCTCAGAGACTGTCTGGAAAAGTCCCTGTAGTTTTCTTGGCAAGGTTTTTCAAAAGTGTTTTGTCCTTGCCTCCTTCCTAGGGCTGAGAGAAAGTGACTAGCTCAAGCTTACCCAGCTGGCTTTGTGCCTTAGGCGGGACTAGAACTCACAGTCTCCCGGTTTCTAGACTAATGGTTTAACCACTCCAAAGCCATTCCACATCCAGCCACTGCCGGGGGCAAGACGTGAGGAACGTAGACAGCTTTTATACGTCCACACAGATTGGCCGGCGGGGGGAGGGGGGGCGCTAAGGACTCAAATCGCCAGGCAGGAAATGATCAAAAGTGGAGCCTGCAGTTCCCCACTTCTTGTTAGAGAGCAATGCCGGCAGAACCAGGAGAAAGACTTTATGCGGTCGGAAAAAGTTGATCTTTGCTCCCTTCTTTCTTTCAGACTTTGGACGGTTTCATTTTTGTGGTAGCTCCTGATGGCAAGATCATGTATATCTCGGAGACCGCCTCGGTGCACTTGGGTTTATCGCAGGTACGTTAATGATCCCAGTGGAATCGATCTCAACAGAGGCGACCATTATTATTATTATTTTTGGCAGCATTCAAAATTAGGTTGAACAGCGTTTTGGAGTTCCTCCTTTTTTTCCTTTTAAATGCTCCGTCTTGAACACTTCGTAGTCAAATCAATCTGAAATCCAACGTGCAGACCCCCCCCATTAAAAACAGCCCCCCATTAAAACATAGCCATTCGGTGTTCGAAAGAGATAGAGTGGTTTTTGTTAAATGGACTTGCCTTTAGTTAAATGGACTTGTCTTCCGAAAGTCTTTCCCAGGACAAACTGCGTTTTGTGACTGCCTTGAATCCATCTCATTCCAAATCAAGAACGTGTTTTCACATCCCCTTGACTCCAGTGGGTTGACACTTCAGGTCTTCTTAGAATGATCAGAAGAATACCAAAAGCAATGGGGACAGGTTGCTGTTTGGGAGACCTCTGTGGAATAATGCAGGTGGTGGTCGAAAACTATTAGTTTCCAGTTTTACTCTCTTTCCCTGTGCTGCTCTGACAGTGTGCTCCAATTTGGAAGCTGCCTTGGAGTCAGTGGTAGTTATTCCAGGGAAATATAGAGAATTGAAGCTTCAGGATGAATTCTATTCCGCTCATTGGGATTTATTGGTTTTGATTGAACACCTTTAAACTCCAGCCTCAAGAGTGATGCTGTTCTGGCCACAGTGCCTTCTCAAGATACACTAACTTGGAGCGAACCTAAACTAGAACTCAGCGACCTTCCTGCTCCATCAAATTATCTCCACACAGAAAAACCTGATACGTCTTTTGGCCCTGCCTGCCCTTCTAGGTGAAAGGATACTTTTTTTTTTTAACCATACAAGCAGAGGGATATCAAGATTAGCCATTTAATTTAACGGGCTTACTTACCCTGGGATAAATTTCCACCCAAAAACCTTCAGCTTACAACAGTCTTCTGTAGCCTCTGACCCTTTACAACAGGGATCCTTCTTGCCACCCTCCCTCCAAACAAGTCTGCAGGGCCAGAAGTTGTTGGATGTTGGTTAGTTTGCTCGTTGCCTACCTTGGCAGGCAGAGCAAGCAAAAGCCTAAGGGCCATTCACTGGGTTCGCACGCACCCTGGTTGACAGGAGCTGGATTCGCCCAATACAGTTAAATCCTAACCAGAACACACGACGTGCGAATTCAGTCTTTGGGTGAATGGAACCCGTATTGTGTATTGTGTGGATCGGGGTCTTCCCAGCCAAAGACTCTTCCCCCCCCCGCCCCAGCTTCAGACCCTCGGATGGCTAAAGTGATCCGAACTGGTAGCCCTGCCTCAGTACGCAGCAGCGCTCTTCTCCCCCCGCTCCGCTTCCTTTCTTTCAGGTAGAGCTGACCGGCAACAGCATTTACGAATACATCCACCCGGCCGATCACGACGAGATGACCGCCGTCCTCACCGCTCATCAGCCCTACCATTCCCACTTCGTTCAGGGTAACGCTCTGGGGGGGGGGGGGCGGGAGGCGAGCGGCCGGGGAAGGGAAGGCGGCGGATGGGGGGGGGGCGAGCAGCCTCCTCCCTGACATGCGCACTCTGCTCCTTTGCCTCGCAGAGTACGAGATCGAGCGCTCCTTTTTCCTACGGATGAAATGCGTCTTGGCCAAGCGGAACGCGGGCCTCACCTGTGGAGGCTACAAGGTAGGTAGCGGCGCGAGCGCCAACTGGTGGCCAAGCTGAGAACTGCTGGAGTCCCGGCTGGCTGAAGGTGAAAATGTAAAGGCGCCTTCCAAACTCCATAACGAGGGGGGGGGGTGTCCCTTGGTGCTCTCTGAAGCTTGGCTGTTTTCTTGCAGACGTTTCATTGCCCAAACTAGGCAACGTCGTCAGTGCTAGTATGCTACTAACGCCAAGTATTCCCGCCTTGCCCAATTTGGCGCTCTCCATTCGTGTTGAAACTGCAGATCCCCCGCCCCACTGGAATCTGGCAGCTCTGAAAAACTGCAACCCCAGCCTATCTGGGAAGGGTCAGATGGCAGCGCTTTTCCTTTAATGTCTTGCAGTTGTTGGTCCGGGTAGTGGCTGCCTTCTTGTCTTTCAGATCGGAGGTTCCTCCTCCGAGGCTTCATGCTAATTAAGATAAGAGATGTCGCCCACACTTATTTAGGAGGAAGCGCCATACTGTGAAATTTATAGCTGAGTAAACAGGCGCAGGATTAGTTTGTAAAGCAGCAAGCCTCTGCATACTTGGGAGTAAGCCCCTTGAAATCCACTTAAGCCCCCATGGTTTCACTCAGCTTAAATTCAGGGAAATCTATACATCCCCAGCATACAGAAAACAAGTTTGCCTTCTTCGTTAAGGTTAAAACTCCCAATACGCTGAATGGGTGTAGGCTTGCACACTAAGAATCACTGAAGGGGCATTTCAATTTCAAGGATCCTTATTTGGCAGGGAGATCCTAGAGCAGGGGTAGGCAACCTTGACTCTTTTATGACTCGTGGACTTCAACTCCCAGAATTCCTGAGCCAGCCTTGCTGGCTCAGGAATTCTGGGAGTTGAAGTCCACGAGTCATAAAAGAGCCAAGTTGCCTACCCCTGTCCTAGAGAATTCAAGTTCAGATATTCTCGGTTAATTGTATTGTGTTGGTGGTGAATTCCCCCCCCCCCCGTGCAGCCTGAAAATTAGAATTTTGCTTAAGGCTAAAACCTATGTAGTCATTAATTTTACACTACTTGGTGGGACTTGTGTCTTGAGTAGAGGCACAGGGGGCTGAGGGCTGAGCTTTAAAAGATTACTGAAGAGGTTTTTGTCTAAGCTTCATTGATTGCAGGACATTCATCTCTGAAAGAAAGCCTATGAAATAATTTTTTTTTTTTTTTAAAAAGGGCTTCAACGAGCCTTAGTGTATTTACTTGTTGAATGAAAATAACTGAATTGTCTGCAGAAGTCTGTAGTATTTCTTGGGATTGGTTCTATGCCAATCTTGTTTCAGAAGTTTTTATTTGTGTAGCCAGAATCTCTCCTCTTGCTCCATATTGTCCTTCCAGCCATTAATGTAGCCTGTCTCATAAACCCATGCAGCGTACAGAACTCTTGCATATTGACATGCTTTTATCCATTAATAGGAAAGATCCATCCAGGCAGGTTACATTCACTGTAACTCCTAAGGTTATGTTCACAGTGATTCATGGTATCTTATAGGCCATTCCTTCATTAGAAATTAATAGTAATTTATAGCATACACCATCACTGTGCTGATCTAACAGGAAGGAAAACAGGTTTTATATCACCAGAATAATAGCTGGGTGTTGTTAGAAGAGCTATAAATTGCTACTGAGGAAATGCCCTATAAAATCATTAGTGCCATGAATTTCTATAGCAATGGCTAGATGACACAATTACACTGTGTTTCACTATGTTTCACAAAAAGGGAAATTGTTTAAGGCTGCAACTCTATCTACAAATCCCATAGGATAGTTGAATTTATTTCAAAATCAGTGTGCATAGGGTTGTGTGGTGAAATATCACTAGAGGTAATTGTTTTATTCCATGCTTGAAGGTAAAATAATACTTGTTGAGGGCTCATCGTTAGGATTGCTGGAGCATGGATACATGTTATTTGCTCGTTACTATACAGTTGAAGACTGGCAGTGAATATAATTTAACTTTATTCAGGCTTGCACCAAAAGTGATCCTTTGGAAATTTAAATAAATGTATGAAGAGAGGAGCAATGAGAAGATACAAAATGGACTACAGGATGCTTTCACTGAGAAGCATCAACATGTGGGGAGGGGATATCCTCCATGTTCCTTTTGGAATTCCCCCATTCAGACATGCATGTCATTCTAGTGTGCCTATCATATGGAAAACCTGGTTAACCCTATAATTGGGCTCTGATATACCATACTCTGCATATTTGCCATGGCAGAAGCCTGCAAAAGGGGGGTGGGGGTGGCTTGCTGTTACGTAGATGACTTGAGATGACTTTTTTTGTCTCTTTGCCCTGACAGGTGATTCATTGCAGTGGTTACCTAAAGATCCGCCAGTACAGCTTGGACATGTCCCCTTTTGATGGCTGCTACCAAAATGTTGGATTGGTGGCAGTGGGCCACTCCTTACCCCCCAGTGCTGTGACAGAGATTAAGCTGCACAGCAATATGTTTATGTTTCGGGCCAGCCTGGATATGAAGCTCATCTTCCTTGATTCACGGTAAGTCATCACTTGGACTTCCTTTAGGCCAACAATACCCAAACAAGATAAAGTGGCTGGTTGCCCTTTTCTTTTCTGAATCTATTTGGGCTTCCATCTCACTCTAATAGGGTTGGTTTGCTTTAATTTTGATCTAGTCTGTTGGTAAACCAACCTTACTGAGGCTTATTAACAAACCATGATTTAAAAATCTGGCTTGGCATGATGTGTGAAGCCAATCTCATTCTGTCTTTCTCTTTCTCCCTCTCTCTCTCTTTTTGGTAGGGTAGCTGAGCTGACTGGTTATGAACCTCAGGACTTGATTGAGAAGACACTGTACCACCACGTCCATGGCTGTGACACTTTCCATTTGCGCTGCGCTCACCACCTGCGTAAGGAGCCTCTTCCCTTTGAGCCTTTGAAGCCCTCAGCTGAGCCCTGTTTACTCAGAAGTAAGTCACACTGAGTTCAGAGGGACTTACTCCCAAAGTAAAGTGGGCTGACTGGCTGGGACTTTCCCAAGCAGAAGAGCAATTGAACTCACCTTTGCTAGTAAGGCAGTCTCAGCACATAGTTAAAAAGAGAGGGATAACAAAATCAAGATATATTTTTCAACAGGTTGATGAAAAAAGGAAGGAGAAAGGAGGGGGGAAGGGATAGATACATTGCAAAGGGCAATATCGCTTATGGGTCCAATCAGGCACACTTTGAGGAAGTTAGTAAGTCAAGATGGTTATTATGGCCACATGAGCAAAGCCCCATCCCCTTTATCTGTCTCTTGATGTTGCATGCACATACAAAGAAGTGGGGCTTTAAAATCACCAACTTTTAAAATCCTCTTCTTTAATAGATACTGCTGCTTCCCATATGTTACAAAAGAGTACATCCTTTTGTCATTCTTCCACCCATTGAGTACATGGCAGCAGAGGCTGGAGACACAACTTTATAAAAGAAAAAACACCGGCTTTTAAAGATATTTTATACAAGAAATGAATTCATTGTCTAGGGGAGCATTGTTTGATCTACTACAAATTGTGTTATTGTGATAATAATCACTAAATTCTGTGACCATGAAACATTACCTTTTCCACACAGGATTTCCCTAGTACTGTACTATAGCAGTAGATGCTATGATTTCCACCTGCTTCCATTTTTATCTTTGGCTTTGGTTCACTGTATCTGCAATGAACATTGAGATAATGACTTGTACTGACTTAGAATCATCCAGACATTCTTGAAGTAATATAAAGCCTATCCTCATGTCTATTATTGCAACACAAATAGGTGACTCTAGAACAGATTCTCAATCTTCGTGTGACGGCGACCCCGTCACACGAACGCGCCGCGCATGCGCGGGGTGGCACGCATGCGCAGCGCCGCCCCATGCGCAACACGCATGCGCGGTGCCGCCCCCTGGGGGGAAAAATGGCAGATCGCGTTGTTTCGCGACCCCCGTAAAATGGTCGATCGACCCCAAATGGGGTCGCGACCCATAGGTTGAGAACCGCTGCTCTAGAAGGTTGTTTCACCAGTAGGGAAATAAGAATCACAACAAAAGCAGCAATCAAATTTTTACTTGGGAATTAATCTCAGTGAATTCAATGAGACTCACTTCTAGCAATAGCAATAGCACTTAGACTTATTTATCGCTTCTTAGCATTTTACAGCACTCTCTAAGCTGTAAAATGAGGACCCCAACAATCTGGGTCCTCATTTTACCGACCTCAGAAGGCTGAAAGGCTGAGGCAACCTTGAGCCGGTCAGGATCAAACTCCTGGCAGTTGGCAGAGTTTGCCTGCAATATTGCATTCTAACCACTGCGCCAACATATAAACACTATGTATACAATATGTAAGTATGTATAAATGTAGAATAGATAGGAACCATATGTGGATAGGGGAGACTATGAGTTCTACTCCCGCCTTAGCCATGAAAGTCAGCTGGGTAACTTTGGGCCAATCGCTGTCTCTTGGCCCAAACTACCTCCCGGGGGTGTTGTTGTGAGGAAAATAGGAGGAGAAAGGTATGTTGCATATGCTTGCAGCCTTGAGTTATTTATATCAATCAGTCAATACATATATACATAAATAGTGATAGTAGAAACAAATTATTCTTCTGACTGCTACAAAAAGAATCATCTACATATCTCCTAAATGTGACACAGCAGTGTCTAGTAATCATTTTGATATACCATATATTTGTAACATTACTTTTGTCTACAGCTCATAGCTAAGGCAGCTTAAATTCATATTTAGGTGTTCCAGTTTTGAAGTAGTGTTTTCCACCTTTTTCCATTTTTTTTGCCACGAGCACTATCTAGCACACTTTATAGCCCCCCTCCCCTCTGATCACTGGACACTGTCCTCTGTGGTAATCTTGGTTTAGGTTGGAAGAGAGACCAAATATCTGGCTTCTCCAGAGACTCATGTGATGTCTAACTTTGGCACATTATTAGGCTCTTTGTATACACAAGGATAGTACTTTTTTTTTTGAAAGTGTGCTATACTTTAAATGACAATAGCTTGAGAGTGCTACTTATTGGTGCATTATTTAAATTAGCAAAATGGGGATTGCATGGACATATATTTTATTGTTTTTATGACTGGTGGTGCTGGTGGATCAGTAGCATCATTTTCACTTACTTAGTTGGCAAGTCACAAATGGATCTTGCTTGCTATTAGTACCTTCATCGTCTACCCTCCCTCTACATCTACAACTTATCAGCAGGGTAGTTGTTTTTTTATATTCAAAAGAATGCTGGACTGTGTCCCAAAACAGTCCAATAGGCAGCTTTCAAAATGAGGAATACCTGTAACCTGTTAGTTGGGCAACATGCTATGTGACTTAAATCACCTATTCACCTAACCTTTTCTCCCCCCACATACATGTTAAAGAAAGCAGTTTTTGATTTGTTTATTCCATTGGTAGGTGATGCTTGATGGCAGGAAAATCTACAATTCCAATCCATCTTTAAAAAATGCCAGTTTGAGAAAGTTTAAGCCAGTTTATGCCAGCTTGGAAAAGCTCATGGAAAGAAAGAGAAAGAAAGAAAGAAAAAAAGGAAGGAAGGAAGGAAGGAAGGAAGGAAGGAAGGAAGGAAGGAAGGAAGGACAGACTATATTTCCAAGAGGATTTCTTAGTATTTTTCCCCAAAGAACCTGAAACCCATTAAGGAAATGGAATAATCAGCTCCACTTCTTAGAAAGTTTATTCTCATCAAGCAATAAACATGCATGTTCCCCTGCCCCTGATTTTGCTCTGTTCTATGATGTATTAAGAATAGTGCATAAGATTGATTTGAAAGTGGCCTCTATGGAACAATATCTCAATTCTAAATGAGCAATTACAGTGAGATCCTTTGTTGATCCAGAACTATTCAAATCAAGGGAGGTTTGGGATTTTGGTCATTCTTACTTTCCTACAACTCACTCTGATGACTAAAACCTATTTTATAACTACAGGCACACGAAATAATACCATTGATTTCACCTTAACCTCCTGGTAAATGAGCCTAAGATAGTTTTTCAGGTTAGGATATACTTTTCCAAAGAAAGTTCCTTCACTGCTTTTCATAGTTTGCTGATCCCTTTCTTGAGTTCTGTATCTTCTGTCTTCTGCCATAAGTGGAAAAACAGCAGGTAAAACCTCTTCTAATGTTTCAACTCCAAATGTGGGAGAAGTGATCACATTAAAGCTAAGACACCATCTAGAATTAATAAGTTTAAAGTCTTAAGGCACTTTTTTGCTTTATGCATATGCGATACCTTTAATTTTTGAAGTCCTTCAAAAATTAAAGGTATCGCATATGCATAAAGCAAATAATGCATGGACCTCAACCATCTTTTAAGTATACAAGATTCAGAATGTCTTGTAAAATGCTCAAATTTTAGTCTTTTCAAATCTCATGCAAAGCCAGGTTCATTTCAGTGCTTCATTTTATAAGTAAAATTGAGAGAAAAGAGAATCCATGTTTATATTACACATTAAATGCCCTGTAAAATAGAGAATTAGGCTGCCCATTTACTGAAGAGAATTGATCATCTATTTATAGAAATATTGTGTTGATGTTCCACTCTAAAGAAAGTCAAGCACTGTACAGGACCATTTAGTATGTAGACACTAGAAAATCTGAAGTCATTGATTAACAAAAAGTATTGTTACCTGCTGCTTCTATAACGGTCATTAAATAACTGCATTCTGAAACATCATTTTGTAATTGATGAATAATTATCTGGAAAGAGGTCAGGTGCTGCAATTTTATAGCCAATTTTAGATAACTAAATCCCTCCAATCTTCAGGGATTTGCTTCTAATACATAGATACATAGACTTCTGATACATACTTCTGATACATAGATTTCTACTATAGGTAGTCTTCTACATACTAGTTTCTTCAATTTGGAGCCCTCCAGATGTGTTGGATTGCAACTCCCAGTAAATTGGTAAGCACAATGTTGAGGAGGGGTAGGTTCTCTGTAAATATGAGATTGAGTCTCATTGAATTCACTGCAGCTTACCTCTTAGCAGTCATGTGTAGAATCACATTGTTAATAAACATTTATGTGCTTTTGGTTCCTATGCTCTTCATGGAACAAATTGACTTCCTAGAATCCCTATGATAGCAATGGTAAAGGGCATGGCTATGTATCAAACAGGCAATAGGTTGTGGGGATAAGAAGTATTTCTTCTTGAAAAATAAATTAGTTTATGTGCTCTATGGAATGCATCAATGGTCTTTCCATAATGTTTTTATCTTCATGAAGCCAGTTATTGACTGGTTGGGTAGAAGGTTGTGAAACGATTGGTAAAAACAAAAGTTGGTTTGAACTGGAGGTTTCCAAGCTTTCCTGAATATTAATAAAATGTCAATGAAGCATTGATGAAGTGGAGCCTTTATAATGCAGTGTAGAAGGTCAGGACTAGGACTGTGTAGATTCAGATACAAGACCACCTTAAGTCAGGAAGCTCATTGGGAGATTTGGTCAGTTTGTAGAAAGAAATACAATGTCTGTTCCTCAAGCTCCTGGATGAAAAACAAGATATAAATCATCATGAGTATCATGGTCTATATGCTGGTCTTCTGTCCTGAGAGAACAGACTCTGCAATATCCCTTCCTTAATTAAATCTGCTACTGTTTTCTTTTTCAGTGCTAGTGAAAGGGCAAGTCACCACTAAATATTATCGTTTCCTGGCCAAACAAGGTGGCTGGGTTTGGGTGCAGAGCTACGCCACCATCGTTCACAACAGCCGGTCTTCCCGGCCCCATTGCATCGTCAGCGTCAACTATGTGCTCACGTAAGTCCGTGTCCTGGAAGCTCTATGGTACTTTTCAGAAGATGGCACCTGAGTGCTCGCAGAATACCTGGAGTCCCATTTTGAGAATTCATTAAGTGCAAGAGGGGCCGTTGCTTCAGAGCTGGATTGCATAAAAAATAAAATAAAAATGAACTACTTTTCTTTTGCCTGTTATGGGAACACTTTAAGTGGGGCCGTAAAAAGGGCCAATATTTCAATCCTCCCCTCCCACCCAAATCCACTTTGGCTGAAGTTTTTAGTTCACGGGTACCGCCCTTTCTATGAGTTTGGCCAGGATATCTGGAGTTCTTTCATCTGCCTGAAAGCTTTCCTTTCCTGTCTTCTTCTGTTCTCCTAGAGGGAAATGAGCAAGATTTAGGGCTTTGTCACCCCTAATGTTTGCTCACTTTCTGCCGCCTTATAGCTGAAGGGGCACCCTGCATTAAATAAAATCTAATGCAGCGTAAAAGAAAGGTTTCAACGTACGGAGTTATTTATACTTAACAAACAGGACATCTGTTTTTCTTTTTCCCTGAAACAGGGGGGGGTCAGAACCTGAGAGTTTGAAGTTCTTAATTTTATCCAGAGTATCTATCAAAGCTTTGTGATTTCTTTCTTGTTCAAAGGGATGAAGCATTATATGGAGAGGGGAAAGGGGTAGGGAAAGGGTTGGAGTGACTAGAAGGGGTTTGGTTAGCAAAACAATAGCCTATAAGAGAAAAATATACCATAAGCAGGGCAAGGAAAGAGGATTAAAAATGTTGAAAATGTCCCATATCCTATCATAATTAATACTTAGGCAGTTGCTAGGAGTAAATGTCTGCCCAATTGCACTTAGAAAAAGAATGTGAAGTTACATGCAAAGCTCTGTCTTTCATTCTTCCTCTCAAAAGTTTGTCTGATATAGCTATCGTTGCTTTTTTGTTCCCTGGATCCAGGTTGCTAAAGAACAATGGACACACAAGAGTCCCCTTTTCCTTTCTAAAATCTGTTTGAAAGCATGATGGTTAGTGTATAAAGACAGAGAGCCAGACAATAGAGTAGGAACATTCAGTAATATGTGAACCATGGCAGTTATGATACCATGGAAGATATCCATTGGCTCCCCAATTTAAAAAATCCACCTTATATATTGAAAAAAAAACATAAATCTCGTAGCTCTCCATGTTCTTGCATAAGATTTCAAGATGAAATGGATATTTTGTACTCTTTTAATTAAAAGAGTATTTTTTTAAAAAAAAAGAATAAAAGGTATTTCCTTTTAATGTTTTCTTTTTAATGTTTTGATGCCTGGACACTGTGAGAAAGTGTAGTATTTCAGGGCCTGGAAAAGATACTGACTGGGCTATAAGATCGCACTAAAACTCAGCTGACCTTGGTTTATCCCCAAACAATATGGCAGGCTTATAACAGATTAGTATTTAATGTAGATGGGAAACCCTAAGTTGTTAGGCAACTACCGTACTCTAAGATTTTATGCTAATCTGGAAAGATAAAGATTTATTAAAGAAGACATCTGTGGTTATTGCTGCTAAGAAAGCTACATGGTTATCTTCATGAAGTCATCAAGAATCAATCCCAACTCAAGGAAATCTCTACCTTTATAGCTGCTGACAGAAGCATATTTTACCATCTCTAGATTGATTAAGTAGAACAACCCTATCACATAAATACAAGATATATTGTTACAGAAAGTCATTGTATTGTTTAGTTTATTTCTATATAGGGATATTCTGCCAATGCATCTTGGAAGTGGGCATACAGTATGTGCTTTTTGTCCATTGGTGCTTTTGTACTCTATTTGTTTGAATCAAAATTTCAAATACTGATAATTATATATTCAAAATCTCTCTTTCTCTCACCCTTTGTGTTAGTCCTTTAGTTACTATAATTGTTTATTTATTTGCTGTGACTTATATGTTGCCCCACTCTAGAGACTGAATGGCTTACAGCAACCAATAGAGGTAGGATTAAAAACAGCAAAACCATCAAGGAGTAACTGAGACAATTCACCCAATCATGCTTATCCTTTGTATGATCTTCCCAAATGCCTTCTGGAAGATCCACATTTCTTATGGCTAATAAAAAGTTGTACAAGAAGGGGCAGTTCAAATATCTGGGAGAAAACTATTCCCAGGCTAGGCATTTTACTGAGAAAGCGTGACAGGATCATGGTTCCTGTCTGTTCAAGATAGCCAGCAACTGGTGGGGGACAAAACGAAGCACCTGAAACTGGGTGGAATTAGAAAGGAAAGTTTGAGAGGTGGGGGGGACATACAAATGTAATAAATAAAATAGATAAAAGTTTGTCGATTTCCTTCATTCTCCTATCTTTTCTGACTTAGCCAGATCATTAATGCAGAGATTGGACAAATATGCTCTAATGTTTTGTGCAAATCTTTCCCTACCTTGTTTCTTTGGTTAATTTAATTACCAGCTTAATAATCCCAAAGGTGTTTTTTTTTTCAAACGGCAACTGAATTTTCTTGTATTTTTTTTCTTGAAGATGGTTCGCTTCTCATCCAAGAAGCCTCTGACTTCAGAAGTCAGGACTGAAGAAACTTCTTGCATGAGAAGCAAACTATCTTCAAGAAAAAAAACAACAATGAGAAAATCCAATTGCCTTTTGAAAAAAAGCACTTCTGAGACAACCATGACCTGGATGACTGACAATCTCCATAGACAACCGGCTTAATAGTGTTGTTAAAGAGAGCTATAATGTTTGCTAATCTTCCAGTTGGCTGTCTTGATTCATCTTTCACATGCAGTGGAGTAAAGAACAGAACAGTATCAACAAAACTCTGCTGTTTTTTTGCTTGTTTGTACCTTATGATAGCATCAGCTTCCTAGCTTGGTGCTTTTAACTGAAAATACGGAGAATTGAGAATTTCAGTAGTCTGAAGTGCAGGCAGCTATTACAGAATATTGATTTCTTAGGGCAGAGATATACAATGTAAGAGGTAGTTTTTTTTAAAAAAAAAAAAATATTTATCAGCCGCCGAAAGGCCCAGAGAGCAAGGAATATAGAATCTGGAAACTGTTTATTTATTTATTTATATTTATATAGCTTCTGGGTATTGTACAGTTAAAAATGATAAAATAGTTTAAAAATTAGGGAAAAAAGAATAACATTGAACGTAACAGAGTATATGCCAGCGGGCATGACATCAATCTATCCCAGAGCCAGTTTTTTAAAGATTGTTTAAAAATGTGTAAAATCAGGTTAATTTGAACCTCTGGGGATATTACTCCAAGGGGTAGGCAATGTGACAGTTTGTTCTGTTTGGCCAGGAAAAGCTCTTGGGAGATTAAAGCATTTCTTTTCTTCAACTTTCTGCTGACAGTCAGCACAAAACCTCATTATTCTCATTCAATTTGCCATCAGTTTGGAATGGCATAATTTTGTGGGACCCTCGAATCCTGAAAGAGAAATTTAGAGATATATGTAGCTCAATTCAGATTGAACTTGCATTTATCCTGCCTCTCTTTTATAACTTTAATAGGCATTTTTGGACATTGTGTAACTAATTGTGAGTCCAATAACATTGCCACTTCCTCAGTCAGATCTTCCAACTAACTAACTAACTGACATTTGGATTTTTCAAGATTTTAAATGAGTTCCTCCTACCATTGTCACTCCCCAAATCCTTTCAATTGCTAACCCAGGTAAACAATTCAGTTGAGGTGCTCTGTTGATGTCATTCTCTAACATGGGCTGCATGCTGGCTTAGCCTGGGGGTTGTTTACTGAGAGAGACATTCATGAAATTATTTATATAACACAAAAAGTACATCATAATATATTTCATATTAAGAAACTTATTCCATTTTCCCAGCACTGTAGAGCATATTCCCAATAAACATATATAGAATTACAGTCTTAGAAATCATTGATGCAATAGATTGGTTTTCCCTCTTTGTTATAAGTATATACACTTTCATCTTATTTACTGGTCTTTGAGGAATAATTCTGTCTAACGTGTGATTAAAGCATTGTATGTGTGTATAGATATAGATATATAGATATATAGATACATAGATATATAGATAAATAGATATAGATAGATGAATATGAAAATATATTTATCCTCATTGATACCTGCATCCATTAATAGACTGAGCAAGTAATTACAGATTGTAAAAACACTGAATAATGATGGTTAATGAATACTGCCCAGATAATTAATTTTCTTTTGCTTTTTTGCACTTTGATGTTTTGATATTGAATACTGTATTTTGTAGTATTGAGGACTTGTCCTGTCCCACATATTGGCTGTTATCCATACATAGGCCCAAGAGGCAGTTATTAACCTTTAGTTCAGGAAAACATATATTTGTGAACATTGTTTGATGAAGTTCCAATATTTGCCCTAGTATTTAATCACAGTTTTTTTTCTACTCAAAAATGTTTCCGATGATTTTTTTCTCCATAGCAATTCCTCCATTTTATCTCTATAGCCTCTTCTCTTCATCTATATAAGCCCTTTTCCAGTTCTGTATAACTATGAAAAAATGCTAAAAACTGGCTTTTAACCAATTAAATAAAAATGTGTATACACACAAACACACATATAATGCTAGAAGGTTCAGTATTAATACATATAAACACATGGAAGTAAATTGTTAATGGATTAAAGTCTCATAATACTATAGATTAAAGTTCCAATTGTTCTCTTCAAATTGCTGGTACAGAAACAGTTTATATGATCCACAATACTTTTATTTCATAGAGAAGAGATCAAAACAATTGAGACTATCAATGGCTTATTGTTGAGGACCAACTTTGAACTGCTTACAAATGCATCAAAATATGGGCTATTAAATTAATATATATTTATTTATATACAGACACAAGGCTAACACTTTCAATATGTTGTGTCTGTCTTATACACTGAAGGCATATCTTCCTGAAACAATCTTTAAACGATTACTATTAAGCAATATTTACAATCAGCCTTTCTAAATGAGTTCCTGGGACTACAGATTCTACCCTCGCATAGAATCATTTTCAAAGCGTGTGCATAGCCTTACTAGGAACATTGGTCTGGAGAGAGGTTTTTCCACAGACTGGAGGAGGTGTCGTTTTGTGTGCTGCCTGCATCCTGTGGGTGGGGCTTCACTTAACTGCATGGCTTGTTTCTGGCATGCCGTAGACTGGTGCTGGTTCATGGAGGTTGGGACTCCTGAACTAATTAATCAACCATTGCTGTATCAATAGCTTAGACACATTACAACTGAATGATTCTGATGAAATGCCACGTATTGTACATGAATGTCAGTCTGTGAATCCGATAGGCAACAGTGAAATATTTGCACAGTGATAATAATGAACCTCAGAAATGAGGACTATCCAAAATGTTTTATGGGTGTAAGAGGGAATCAAACAATGTTTAGGTTATATTGAAAAAAAATGTTGAATTTACATCAAGTATTTGTATATTTTTGAAAATATACTTATACACACAAATAGGATTAATGTTATGACGCTGATTACTTTTAAAGTTCAATGACTGTTTGAGACTGAGAGATATGTAACTAAGCTGGAAAGCCACACTTTTCTCATATCATACTCTTGTCATTGACTGAACTATTCATCCACGTTTTTCACTGTTAGGCAAATGCTTGCATCTGATCTTCAGTCTTTCTAGCTCAATACTTACGGTAGCACTGACTGCCAACTTAGCAAGAAGGATTCAAGCAGAAATCTTTTCCAGCCCTATTTGAGGATGCTGAGGATAGATCCTGGTGCTTTGGCATGCAAAACCAAACACATGCTCTGCCACTGAATGAGTGGAAAGAACAGCCCTTTTAATTTTGGGGGAGGGTGGTGGTGGTGGGGAATAAGGACATTAAAGATAAAACTGTAGTTCAGCATTATCACTTCCCAGGCAGGTATTCTTGCTCTGAAATATTTTACACTTGTTGTTTTTTCCTGGCCTTCTTTTAATTTGAGAACTGCACTTCTACTGGTCAGTTGCTTGATTACCTTTTACTAGAGAAGGTTTTGAACATCGCACATCCAACTTTCAATGCTATTTTATACACTTATTGAACTAGGGAGAAAGTCTTAATGGACACAATAAAATAAGAATAATGATTACAGTATATTCTTCAAATCTATGTTGTAGTGGTTCAGAGTGCAAGCAGATTACATAATGCTAACTATGTGCTAATTCCAACATCAGTCTAAGCACAGGACAATGCATTTATGAATATTATAGATGACTTTAACATAATAAGAGAGTTGGAAAGGACTTTGGAGATCTTCTAGTCCAGCCCCCTGCTCAGGTAGGAAAACCTATACCATTTCAGACAAATGGTTGTCCAGTCTCTTCTTAAAAACATCCAGTGTGGGGGCATTCACAACTTCTGGAGGCAAGCTGTTCCACTGATTAATTGTTTTAACTCTCAGGAAATTTCTCCTTAGTTCTAAGTTGCTTCTCTCTTTGATTTGTTTCCATCCATTGTTTCTTGTCCTGCCTTCAGGTACTTTGGAGAAGAGGTTGACCCCCTCTTCTTTGTGGCAATTCCTAGTTTAACAGAAAATTCAATAGACACTATCTCAAGAATGACCTGTTAGGGATATGCAGATGTTAGAAACAGGAAAAGTACTCAGGGTAGATAAGTTTTTCTTCTGATCACATGGTAAGAGGTAGCGATCCTCACTGAGCTGAAAATGAAGCTCAGGTCCAGGCAATCCAATGTAAAATCTTTCTAAAAGAACAATATTGCTACTGCATGGCATTGTTTTTACACTTTAATGTCCCTTTTAAGAGTCTTCTAGATTAGAAGATTAGGTGAAACAAAAAGGTCTGGTTCCAATCTGCTTCATTACACTTGTAGATTTAATCTATCTGAAGTGAGCAGATTTATCCTTGTTATTTTATGGAAGAAATGGTAAAAATTAGATTTTCAAAAGGATTACTATACTGTTACTTAGGTAGATTTCTATGTTGTTTTTTAGCTGCTGCTTTCAAATGAGTTCATAATTTATATTTTCATGAAGTAGAAATATAGGATTCATGCAGGATTCACTCTCAGTTCATTTTTTTTAATCTAGGAAAATGCTAGAAATCCCACTAGTAGCTTTGAACCCCAAGCGGGAGAGAACTAACCTGGATTCCTGTGTCAAGTACTTCTGGAAATTTTCCAGAGACTGACTAGCTCAAGGTTATCTGAAATACTTTTTGTAGTAGAGTGAGAAATTGAACCTGGATCTTCTGACACTCAATCCAACATCGCTGGTATTAATGATTTCATTTTTTTCGATATATAAGAAAGATTGCCTTGAAGATTGAGGTGAAAATGTCTAGCCTGAGAAACAGTCGGGGGTCCCTATTAACTTTGCATATAATGGGAGATGCTGTCCTACTGATATGTGAGGATTTACATTTCTGTGCTATTAATATAAATAAGAGATACTGTTTGTGCATAAATGCTCTGATATTAAAGAGGAAATGTAGTCCAGAGCCTAGCTTTGAGAAGATGCATTTTTAAAAGTTGAGGAAAGAAAACTGGCTGCTTTACATCTCATTTAATAGGTTTTCAGCACATTCTCGGCCAATATGCTGCTAAAAAATACTTTAACTTTTAAGTAATGAGAAATGATAATATCAGGAATAAATGAACACACTAACATGTCCAGAATGTTGACATTACATGATCATGTCATGGGATTTACCACTGATTACACTCTATAGTATTCTTTTCAAATGAAACACTGAATCAACTTCTCCTTTTAATATTTTGGTATCTATCCAGGGTGCTATTAAGTGTTCTTACGGCAGCTTCTTTTAATCTTAGCCAACTTTCTCATTACATGATTTCATTTTCTAGCATTTAAATGGTTTTTGTGAGTCACTACTAAGTGGATTTTTCTATTTTTTATTTATTTATAGAATTGCTGCATTACAGCAAGACAGTGTTCCTAAACAGGACAATTCCTAGCATTGTCATATGTATTGAAAAGGTGTAGCCCGAAGTCCCCTTGATACTTTTCCAAGGAACTTGAGGATGGTCACCTTATGATGGTCATCCTTATGTTATGACAATTTAAAAACCCACTTTTTAATGGTATCACTTGACAATGTATTTTAGGGGTTTTTCCCCCCACATGAAATAAAATAGATATGATGATGCCTTTTGGAAAGCATAATTTTTAAATTATCCCTTCAAGAAAGATTGGTTACAATATAAAGAATGCAATTTTAAGTAGCCATCTCAGGAGTCTCTGCTTGAAGCAGAATTAGATATTCAAGCTCTTTTTTTTTTTTTTTTGAGCCTCATTAGTTGAACTCATAAAACCACATGGAATGATAATCTCATTTATTCTTAGCTTTCCAAAACTAATAAGACAATTACATTTGCTTTCCCAGAAAGGAAGGAAATGCAGAATTTTAACTTATCTGGAAAAATATGGTCTTTTCTGCTTGCTAAAAACTTGGTCTCTAGAGTCAGGCTGGCCTTTTTTTTAAGGCTGTGTCATTTTTCATCATCTCTTCAGTTAAAATCTACATGAAAGGATGAGGTAGGTGATTTACCTGTTACTTCAGTTGATTTAAGGCTAAAATACAGACTATGTTATACATGTTCAACATACAAAAGCTGAGTCAAACATTCCAGCCAAAATAAACTACATATGATCTACTCATAACTCCTGTTCTTATGTCCAGTGTTATATCTTTATGGGACTTGTGGTGCAAGAATCCCTGAGTCTAATTCTCTTTGCCTTCTACTCTCAATTTTGAAGTTAGCTGGGTATGTAAAAGTAATCACTAGTCACTGAGTTTATTAACTGACTTCCCTAACATTTCCCTTTCTAATCTCTCCCCTTCACCCTGTTTTTTTAGATGGGTTTAAATAGGAGAAAGAAAAATTCATGTCCTGTTCAGCTACATTTATTTATCACTGAGGCACTTGAGAGTAATATCTTAAGTTGTATTATTTTTCTCAAAGCCAGAAATACAGATGTTGATAAATTGTTTTCAAGCATTTTCTCAAGCTTGATGGTGAGAATTTAATCCAGAAAATACCATTACATGTGTGGAATGATTATGAGTGCCAACATACTGAAAAAGAATATCTTCACGAAAACATTTTCAACAACTGCATAAACATTGTGACAAGCACCCATCTGTTCACTTGGTCTTATCCTAACTGTTATGGAATTAAAAGGAATCCAATGCCTTTGTTTCATTATATAAGCTTAAATAACGCCACTTCCAAATATACTCACCGCTATGAGAAAAATCTTGATATAACTATTGTTTTGAAGGAGATCTCTTCTTTACATGTAGGTCACAACAGGAGGACTAAAGATTTTATCTTTTGCAATTAATGAATGGTACTACTAAGTGCTTTTTTTCTAAAAAAAAAAAAAAGGTGCCGGAACTCACACACGTCATACAACCTGCCTTGCCTACCCTACAAGGTTCCATCCAAAAAAGGTGCCGGAACTCCGTTCTGCGCATTCTATGAGAAAAAAAAAGCCCTGGTACTACTAAGTGGCTGGATATATAAACAAGTATACTTTCTACCATTTAAGAAAAATGCTAAACTAATCCCATGTAATTACTGTCTAACATTTTTAATAGTCCTTTTCTCTATCCTGATCCTTCCAAGATTCAATGTCACTGGATGATCTCTGGTGATAATGTTTTGGGGAAGGGAAAATAAATTCTTATCCAGTTTATCCACAATATACATAATTTTGTACACCTAAAGCATGTTCCTTCTTATCTGCCTCCTTTCTTCTTAGAGAAATTGCTCCAGACTCTGGATCATCTTATTGTCCTCCTCTGAACCATCTCTAGTTCTACTTCACATGACTATTGCAAGAGCTGTTTGACGTTAAATGTCTTATGGGGCAGTTTTGTGAATTAGATTACTTCTGTCTGTAAACTGGAAGCAGATGTGTCTTTAGAAAGTAATGATTTATCAGTTTAAACAATCAATGCAAAAATCAGAAAAGCATAATAAAAGAGTCTTTCACATAGCTGAAGTAATCTCCATGTCGTCTTATCACTTATTTATCATGTTTCCTAAGTTTAGCACTATTAAGTATTAACAAATCTGGATGTATAGTTCAGACTCTAAACAGACTGTAATATATAATGCAGACTTGTTCAGCTTTGGGAATCAATAAATTACACCTGGCTGCAGTTTGGGAAAGAGGAATGATAGGAAATTTTCAGGATGAAATAATATGATGGGTGGAGAAATCCCCCCCCCCCAATATCTTTTCAAAGATAAACATACATTAGTTCTTAATAAACTATTTCAAATGAAATTGTTGAGAGTTTGTTTACTTACTATTCATGTACTTGTTCCCCCTTTTAAAAAAAATTATCTGGAAAAAGAGCACGTATTTGTACACATTTTAAATAATGAAAAAAAAAGAAAGCTGTATAAATTAATCGTACGTACTTAGGGGATTGTATTAAATATATTTTATACCTTTTATTTAGGGATACAGAATACAAAGGACTTCAGCTCTCCCTCGATCAGGTTTCGGCTACAAAACCGGCCTTCCCATATGCAAACTCAATTCCAACTATAACTGACAATAGAAAAGGAAGCAAATCACGTCTCCCTGCCGCAAAGTCCAAATCTAGGACATCACCTTATCCACAAGTAAGAGCGACTTGATTTCATATGCTTAGAAAAGATTCTTGAGTTTCCTTCTGAAATGTTTTGCAATGAAGCATAACTGTATAATTGCTGGTAGAAGTTTAGTCTGTATTATCACTGGGCAACATATCTGCGCTGAGGGAATATCAGAGGAAATGTAAACAGCATCAGGATTTTAATTACTAGAGATCTAAGGCCAGAAGCTATTTCATATTACTTTGAAGACATACCACAAATCTTGTAACAAGCAAAATTGCAAATGCTCATCCATAACACATAGAGAGACTATAGTTAAAGGAAAAATACAAAGTTAAATTCGATCTCTATAGGAAATTCTAGGCTTTTGTACATTGACATATGCAATTCACAAGATTCCATTCAATAAATTGGCATTCTGTGACTTCAGTCATATTGTTGTCAATCCTGAATGATTATGTTGATTTTCCCCAATTTAATACCTCTGGATATATTGCTCAATTTCACTATTCCCAGCAGGAATAAATAGAAAACATGCTGCTTGGACACAATGGGAATTGTAGTCCAACTTATATGGAGGGATACGAGCTTAGCAAAAAGGTGAGGGATACCTGGGATGATAATGGAAAGGACAAAGGAAAAAAGTCAACTAAAATATAAACAAAAAGTTTAGTAATTCGTGAGTTTGCTTTTCAAGTTTTAATGCAGGCTTAATTTGGGTATGTTATAGAATTATATAACTTTGACACTAGAGGTAATGCTATATATATCAGGCCATCCTTACTTTCATAAATATGTGCCTACATAATTTTGATTATCTGCTTTGAATGAGATCCTTGGACTGATTTTTTTCTATGATCCAGTTTTTGTTTTCTTGGTTATCCAGTGCCTTAAGAGACTTCTCCAATGCTAAGTTTAAAAGTGTCAATATTCTTTCCAAACTCCTTCAAAGTCCAACTTTCACTTCCTTAGAATGTCACAGAGAAAGACATCAGCTGTAGGTATAGAGATGTCATGGCATCTTATCCATATTTTTCTGCCAAGTGCTAATTTGTGGCATATTTCTTGACTGCTAGTTCTTTTACTGTTCACTGATTCTAAAAGGCAGGAACTATTCACTCCAAATTGTCAGCTCTAAATCTCTGCTTGCATTTTTTGATCTTCATGTGTAATTTTAGTCCCATTTTCCCTATTTTTGCTCAATGACCTTTCCTCACTAGAGCCTGCAGTTTATTTGCTTTTCATCTATCAGTATGCATTAGTATGGTGCAAGTTATTGGTATTTCTTCCTGAAATTTTAAAACTGCATTTTTCTTCTAAAGCAGCCTCTCTTGATATTGTCAAATTGGAACCAGTCTGTTTTGTCAGGCTTAAACTGGATTGTGGCTTCCTGTCCTGTGTTATTTATTTATTTATTTATTTATTTATTTATTTATTTATTTATTTATTTATTTATTTATGAGACTTATATACCGCTTTTAAGTGCAAGCACTCTCTAAGCGGTGTACACCAGTAAGCAATGTATGTATATATTTACATTGCCCCCAACAATCTGGGTTCTCATTTTACCTACCCCGGAAGGATGGAAGGCTGAGTCAACCTTGAGCCGGTGAGATTTGAACCGCTGACCTGCTGAACACAGTCGGCTAAAGTGGCCTGCAGTACTGTTAGATTTTGTAAGAGTCCAATAAATTGTTGTGAGTTCCTATTTTCTTAAGAGCGTTCCATAGCTTGCCATGGTTGGCATAATCAAATAATTTTCTATAATCAATGAAGTACATACTGACCTAATTTTTGTATTGTTTGGCTTTCTCACGTATCCAATAAATCAGCAATATCTTGTTTCTCAGCTTTTTCTAAGCATCTTGAGCATCTGGCATCCCCTTTCCATGTAGAGTGTTGGATGATCCAATCAATCTTTTTCTAGCCTGTAAGCCTACATAATTATTAATATTCATTGCAGCATTTTGTTACAATGATAGTGTTAATGTTTCTTTTTAACTTGAATGCATACAAGGCACTCAGCTGAAACTACATTATAGCATTTTTCTAAATCCCATGTGCTAAATATTACCATCACTGTCATCAAATCAAACTTCTACTTTTCTAAGGATAATTTTGGTTAAAAAAAATGTAGTGCAACACACCTAATCTACTGTAAATCTATCATTTTGTTGTTTAGATGGATAGTCATTTTTTGCAAGGGCCCTTTAAAAAGACCTCAAGTACATATATTAATGAATACATTCTGAAGTAAGCAAACACTGATAGCACACTTGGGGAACTATGATAGTACACTTGGGGTGGGGACCTATGGCTCTATTATGACTTGGAGACTCCACCTCCATGCTGGCTTGGGAATTCTGGGAGTTGAAGTCCACAAGCCATAAAGGAGCCATAGTTCCCCACCCCTGCTGTAAGCAAATGTGCTAGCAGAGTTTGAGAATATGGATCAACTTCCCTTTCTTACTTCAGAATGTATTCATTAATGTATGTACTGAGGTCCTTTTTAAGAGCCCTTACAAAGAATGTCAATTCTTTTGAGCAACATCTATAATTCAAGTCTATCACTTTTATTAAACTTGGTTTAGTGACAGTTTGAATGTTGCTTGCATAAATAAATCTCCATGTTTATCAAGGACAATTGCTGCACTGCTTATTACCAACTCTAAAAGAATGTAGTTGCTTTTTAATAGCTGTTGATATTTATTTAATACTGAAAGCTTGTTTTTATTTCAGTTATTTTTGTTAGTATCAAAGAGAATAGAAATATTTTAAATAAAAGCAAATCATACTGAGTCATATTTCCTTAATGATGCATTGTCTCATTAATTAAACATTGAATAAAAATATTTAATATATTAGTTAGAATATTATACCTCAAACTTTGCAAATTTGAAAGTGAAAGGAAGACTTTAAAGCTACAGTCACCATTAGTAGAGGTTATTTTAATGGTTATGCTGCATTACTTTAATCGAAGCCTTCCACCATCTGTTCTGCCTGTAACAGAACGATCATACTTTATATTTCAGGGTTAGATTAGTTAAAAAGGCAAGATAAAAGTGATTTAAAAGCACACATATGTTCTGTGTGTAAAGTAGATTGCAATCTGTGATCCCCTACTTGTTTAATCAAGAAGGAAGTTGCAGATGCTCAGTGCAGCAGACATTTTTGATGGACGGTTTTGGTATAAAAGGATTCTCTTTGCATACTCATACATGTTTTGGGAGCTGAGATAAGGACTGCTAACTGTTTATCTATCAAGATCTGGAGGAGTAGCAATAGGCAGTACAAATTTCACAGTCAGTGAACACCAATATCTGAAATAGGCTGGTGCTTGGTAGCTTAATAAATTCTGACATAGTTGATAGTTAACTACCTAAGCTAAAATCCCCTGCATGCCATCTATTTTTTCTTCATTAACCTACATATATTTCCCTAATTATCAATTTATATAGTCACCCATCTCACTAATATGATGCTGGGCAATGTACAACAAAACAAACAATTAAAACAAATCTTAAATAACCATTAAAACAATTACTGTAAGCTATAAACAAAACCTCAGGAGAATGCACCAAAATCTCACATATAATACAATAATCACGTAGGCTCCCTATCGCTATGAGGTCCCCAAGCCTGCTAAAAAGAACACATTTTAACAGATTTCTGGAAGAACAGTAGAATCAGGGCTAAATTTCACTTCAGGAGAAAGATGTTCCAAAGGGCAGGTACTACAGAGAAAAGATCTGTTTCTGACATTCCATCAGATAGAATCTTTTAGCACACAGAACCCATGATATATTCTCTCCTGCTGGACTTGATAAGACAGGTACAGATAGATGTAACTGGGAGAGATAGCCCTTCAAATAACCTTGCTCCATATAATTTAGGGCTTTAAAGGTTAGAACCAGCACCTGGGAATCTGGGAACAAACTAGTACAATTCACCGAGCAGAAGTTTAACATTGGCCATTCTAGGGGCACACATACCACTATTATAACTGCTTACGTCACTATCCCACTCTGAAGTCTCCAGGTCTGGCAAAACCAAGCCTTATAGTCCTTGTAAAACAGTGTAGGAGCCAATCTTATCTCCATGCGGATGATGTTCCACAGGGAGGGAACCACCACAGAGAAGGCCTTTCTTCTTAGTCCTGCTAGATCAGTGGTTCCAACCTTTTTAATGCCGCAACCCCCAACTGGTTGTAAGTCAAGGACTAAACCAGTCGTAAGTCGAGGACTTAAACCAGTCGTAAGTCAAGGACTACCCAACCAGTCGTAAGTTGAGGACTTTCCCTGCCTGGGAGCGCCATGCATGCATGGTGCCGCCCCCTGCGCTGGCCGAGGCGTAGTTGGCAAGCGGCAGAGACAGAGCAGGCCGACCCCCGGCTTGGCCACCAGCTGGCCCAGCCCAAGGGAGGTAAGGCACCCGCTGGAAAAGGGGAAAAAAATGGCTGACAGCCTTGCTTGGCGACCCCCCGTGAGATGGTTGATCGACCCCAAATAGGGTCGCGACCCATAGGTTGAGAACCGCTGTACTAGATGGACCTCCTTAGGAGAGAAGACCCTTCACATTTCTTGCCTCTCCACTCTGGTGCGTCAGTTAGATGTGACCGGGAAAAGACTGTCCTTCAAATAACCTGGTCCCAAGCCATGTACATTTTTGAATTGACAAGTATCATCTTGAATTCGACCTGGAAGTAAATTGACAGCTAAAGCAACTCCTGCAGGACAGGTGACACATGTGTACAAAGCCATGCAGGCTGTAGCATTTTGAACCAATTGAAGTTTCAGGATACTTTTCAAGGACAGCCCCATGTAGGGTGTTTTACAATAGTCAAGACGAGAGGTGATTAGGTCATTGGTGACTGTGAGCAGAGATTGTTGGTCCAGTAAAGGGCATAACTGGCACACAACCCACAGTTGTGCAAAGGGTCTCCTGGCCATGACTACAACCTACAAGAGTCATGAGTCCAGGCAGTGCCACCCCATCCAAGACCAAAGGTGGCAATTCTCCATGGACCAAAGGTATTCTGGACTTGTAACTTTCAGGTGGTCTTGAAGGGTACTGTAGCTCCATGTAGACATGTTCCAGTAATCCATACTTTATTTATATGCCTACATCTTAGATAATGAGAGACTTTTAACTCATTTTAAATGCAGTCAAGAAACTGTTTAAAGATTTTTGTGACCATTTCTTTTATTCTAGCCACTCTGCCAAATGTATTTACAAAGAACCTGCATTTTTTTTAAAAAAATACTTAATATAAGAATTAATGCTAATTAGTAAGAAAAGTTATAAAACCTGGTGACAACCCTGATGATACTGGTCCATTTTAGCCAGTATTTGTAAGTATACCCTATCTACTATTTTTTTTTACCTTTGTTTCACAGAAATTAATTATCAAACATTATGCAACTGAGAGTGAAAGCAGAACTTCCAGGTGAAGCATACAGGAAAAAGGATTCTTCAGAATAGCTCCATTTTGAAGGGGCTGTTATGAGGTTAAAACTGGAGGAGGGAAAATTGTATGTGCAATTATAAACTGTTGGAAGAATCAATATAATGCGTTGAGCCTGCTAGGTAAAAAGTTGCTGTGAGGAATTAATTTAGAATCTGTTTCAAGAGCCTGGAGTTGGGTTCTTTTGTTTGAATTTATTCCCACCAGGTTGCTATAAAGTAGGCTTGTGCAGATTGATTTGATTCTAGTTCAAGATTTAAAGACAGAATGATTTAATTAAAGTTTATGATTCAAGCCCCAAGAGGAAACCAATTCCATTTCATCCATCTTGAGATATGATTTTTTTAAAAATATTCGTAATGAATGCTCAAAAGGAAACATCTAAATTTCTTCTTCTTCTTCTTCTTCTTCTTCTTCTTCTTCTTCTTCTTCTTCTTCTTCTTCTTCTTCTTCTTCTTCTTCTTCTTCTTCTCCTTCTCCTTCTCCTTCTCCTTCTCCTTCTCCTTCTCCTTCTCCTTCTCCTTCTCCTTCTTCTTCTTCTTCTTCTTCTTCTCTTCTTCTTCTTCTTCTTCTTCTTCTTCTTCTTCTTCTTCTTCTTCTTCTTCTTCTTCTTCTCCTCCTCCTCCTCCTCCTCCTCTCCTGGATGAAAATAATTTTCAGTTTTCAAGGGTACATCCTCCCTACATTCGTTTAAGGTGGTGATAGTAGGAATTAACTAAAAACAGCATTCTCCAGGTTTTTCTGAAAAGAACCCAAGCTGAGCTTATTTAACTAATGCAGCAAGTGCCCTAACCATATTTTAAACTAGAAATGTTTAAAAACTGGTAAGAAAATGGTAAGCACTTACTTTTTCATTTGCTCTTCTAGAGAGTCAAATGCTGAAGATTGCCCATAAGATAGGGTAGTCTTCCTTCTGAACTTTGGATCTAAGGGGGGGGGATGTTGGGAGATGAGAAAATTTGTGAGCCTGGCTTTGCTTTGAAAGAAAATTTTCCTCACTAGATTTGATGGGGCACCATGCTGGGAAGAGCATGATGATAAAGTTTGGCCTCTTTAGGTCCAGAACATCTCAACCCTGGCAGAATTCTGATGTGTACAGATTGGGACTTGCTGGTAATTTATTCTTAGTCGATTAATTAGTAGAGGCAGGAAAATTACCAGAAATAGACTGGCACAATTGAATACAGTGTCATGGAGGATGACACAGAACAAGTATGATTGATAGACTTTATCACATTATTCAAAAAATTATGAGCCAATGCTTGACTTAGCCTGTCCCCCATTTATTGTACACTTTGTAAAGAATATAAAGCTTACTAGGGTTGTGTAGCAGTTTCTCTTTGAAAGAAAGCTTCAAAGAATGTTGGGTGTGCTAATACACCTGTTGGC
This sequence comes from Crotalus tigris, assembly GCF_016545835.1. Taxonomy (NCBI): domain Eukaryota; kingdom Metazoa; phylum Chordata; class Lepidosauria; order Squamata; family Viperidae; genus Crotalus; species Crotalus tigris. The sequence goes on along the minus strand of NW_024097406.1, from coordinate 42,971 downwards.
ATCTGCCATGCAAACCCCTCGCAACAGGAGAAGTATGTTGTATCTTTATACATTGCCTGTCACTGCACCAAAATCAGCAGGAAACCCATTAAATTAAAAAATCTACCCAATGCTTTTAAGCCACCTGATTCATTTTGCTGATTTGAACCAGGTCCTCACTTTGGTTCATGTATCTGAAAAATAAAGTGATTTGATCGAAGCTTCATCATTCTCAAGTTTTGACAATCCTTCTATTCAGCTGCCATCCTCACAACCTGCTTTCTTCAAACAGATTCCAGAATTCTGCAGCTTCATTTTCTCAAAATAAAAGCAGATGGATTAAAAACACTTCTTTGAATTCATAACTAACTTCCCTTAGGGCTTATGAACTGCCACTTGTATACACTGAATGGCACCTATTCTATTTCTATTAATGAAAAGTTCTGTTTGCATGACCATTGAAAAAAATATACATTCTCTGATGTCTCTTCAGCTGATCCCTAAAATTAAGTATTCTTGAAGATTTTCTTGGATTAACAGAACTTTCAGGATTCTAATAATGGCACTGAATGTCAGACCATCTTTCAGGAATTGTCAACACTTTTTCGTCAGCATCTAGCAATCCATCTTTGTTGGAATCGTTCTGCACCGGGAAGCACTTGTTGTCTAAACATGGTCAGAAATAGATTATATGAACTCCTTGTGTTTTCAGTTCGAGAAGGCACTAATTGATTTCAGGCATAATTCCTAGCCAAGTAAACTCTTAGTGCTTGCCCCAAGTCCTTGTCTTGTAATTTGACTAGACAAGCTACATTACAATTTGTAGGAATTATGATGTGGGAAAAAAATGAAATGAAGACACTTCCAAATATGGTTGGAAAAGCCTCCCTATCTCCATGCATATTTTCTGCCAAATGTCATCTGAAACTGAGTGGTAACCCCTTTGTGCTTGTCCTTTGACCAGAGATCAACTTTCTAATTTAAGTTCATGCATGTTGGGTTCTCATGTTGTTCCCTTTTTCAGACCACTTGGTTTAATTTTCCTCCTCCCCAATGTTGTGCCTTCAACCTTCCTTCTTAGACAAGGCCAGTCAAAACAAGACATTAAATGTTAACACCTTGTCACGTAGACCAAAACAAGGCTTATTTTTTTTGCACATTTTAATTAGAGTGGGCTTGTGAAGATGAAAATCCTAGTGAATTGTTCCTGTGTTAATGGTTTCTGAATCACATATCTTCACTGTGAGGAGAAGATAGGATAAATACTAAAAATCAGTCAAAGGCAGTATAAAAATCAGTTTATATCTGATAATAAAGGGGTCTTATAGCCATGTTTAGTGTAGGGCTGCTTGAGAATAAGTCTCAACATTTCATTGACAGAAGAAAGCAAAAGCCATTTAAACTGTAAAAATATTAGGTGACGAGCAAGATTTTCTCCTGATACATAAAGCAGATTTATAAGAGATCCATTTTCAGTGGATCCAATCCAGTAGCAGAGATGTAAGCTGGAGAGGGTGAAAACAGTCAAAATGGTGGATGCAGCCACACAATCAAAACTCCAATGCATCAGTCAAGCTGTTGAAATCATTATTGTGATTTTTTGACAGGTTTTCCCTCCCACATCATGAATTAAGTAGGGCTTAAAACTAGAGAAGATATTTGTATAAAACTGTTTTACCTTTACAAATGATGCTATAATGTAATAATAGGTAATTCTAAATATTTGTTCAGAAGAACTTGGAGTGAGTAATCCTGTTAATAATAATGTATGCTGAGACCTAATATGACAAAAGGAATTTAAAAATGATTACTTGCAGGTGGGAAGTCAGGAACGTTTCCCAAAATATGTTCCTGGTTTTACATATTAATATTTGAGATGGGAAATACCATCTTAATTTGCTGATTTTTAAACCAAAGAATCTAAATGTAAAACTCACTGGAGCAGCATTATTGACCATTTTTCATGAGTTCCAGTTTGAACAGATTTGACCTGGACCTTCCAAATTAATATGTAGATTGAAATATTTTAGATTTCATGTTGTTCTGAATTTTAGGATGCAGTTCCTTCAAAACAGCAAAAATACTTATAAAGGTCTTGGGCGGGGTATCTCAGTGCAGTAATATTGTGGTTCGGGTTTAGGGGAAAGTTAACATTTAATCCCTTACCACAAACAGATTATGTCCATCTTGGACCTGCAGTTTTCTATGGCTTCTGCCCTGTCTGCCAAAATCCAGCAGATTCCCCATTTCCTAGTCTTCCCAAAGGCCTTAAAAAGACAGCTTTCCCCCAGTTGTTGGATAGAATGAGACTGAATGCCAATGATTTATGTATTGGGAAGGATTGTTTTAGGGCACCAAGAGTTGTGTTTTGGAGGCTGAGATGCGTGGATATTGTTTCTTTTATGTTTTTATCACTGTTGGAGTGAACTGCCTGTAGTTATGACACATAAGATAGATGGACATGTAAGTCTCTAAAGCAAATGAATAAAATATGACCTGCACACATTAGGGTAAAGTATGGTAAGGGATGCATCTTTCAAAAAACTTTATGCTCGAAACACACACACAAATATCTATAAGTTGCTTTCTGTTATAAATAAAATGGATGGAATGGATTGATGAGCGTGTAGACCAATCAATTCTTCTCTACTAAAGGAGATTAAACCAAGCAGGACATTTTTCAGTGGATATAATTTCAGAGATGATGCCTTCATCAACTCAGTGTCCTGAGGTGTGTTGGTCTAAAATTCCCATGAATGAGAATAATGGCAAAGGCAGACCAGCAAATCTTAAGAGCATTCAGTGGAGGGAAGGTAGAACGAAATGCTTTGATGACTCAGTAAGCTGCTCAAAGAAGTCTACTTGCTGCAGCAGAAATGAATACTTGCTTGTATGTATAATGGAAGCCTCACAAGATAAATTGTAGCTTTGTAATGAAAAGCTTTTGCAAAATACAGAAGAGAGGCTGGAGATGGCTTTTAAAGATTTTTTTTCCAGTAGGGTTACAACTGAAAACAGAATGTAGCTCCTTTTGATTTCCATAAGAGGTATTTGCAGGAAGAATGAAATAGAGGTGGATATGCACTGAACAAACAATAAAAAACCCCTCCTGATTCACAAGCTGGTTGTGTGATATTACACATAACTGCATGTAGATTTTTTTTTTATTCAGGAACACTGATTTGTACCTGGTCTTAAACATCTTGAAAATCAAATTAATGATCAGCACTTATCTACCCGTAATTTCTTCTTCTCTCCCCCCTTTTCTTTTATCCAGCAGTATTCTGGGTTTCATACAGAAAGATCTGAATCTGATCATGAAAGCCAGTGGGGTGGAAGTCCACTGACTGACACTGCATCTCCACAATTAATGGATCCCACTGAAAGACCAAACTCTCAGCATCATGATGTTTCCTGTGCCTATAGACAATATTCGGATCGTGGTGCCCTCTGCTATGGTTTTGCACTTGACCATTCTAAGTTAACTGAGGATAGACACTTCCATACTCAAGCCTGCGAAGGGGGCAGGTGTGAGGCTGGTCGGTACTTTCTTGGCACACCGCAGCCTGGAAGGGAAGCATGGTGGGGTTCTCGATCTGGCCTTCCACTAACCAAATCTTCTCCTGAGAGCCGAGAAGCCTATGAAAGCAACATGCCCCACATAACCTCCATTCACAGGATTCATGGTAAGTTGTAAAACAACCTGAACTATCGCTTGTGTAAGCAACCTTGAGCCAGAGATTAAAAATGTGTTTGCATTTCTTCTTCTCAGTTTACATGCCGTTGAGGGATATTTATGCTACGACTGCGGTAGTTTCTAGGCCTCATATTGTTAGAGATACAGTATATTTTCTCTTTTTTCATGACTGCTAAAAATTCATTAAAAGTTAGATAAAAGTTAGCACTAGTCCTCTTTTTCAATCTATTAAAACTGATTTTATATGCACTGGGTATCAGCTAAGAGTTAATATATTCTTGATGCTTTAAAACAGTGATTCTCAACCTTTTTAATGCCGCGACCCCCAATCGGTCATAAGTTGAGGACTACTCAACCGGTCGTAAGTCGAGGACTACTCAACTGGTGCAGCACCGTTTGCAGAAAGGGACTTTTGGCGGGCTCAGCAGGGCAGAGACAGCCTGGACAATTCCTATTGGCTTTTGAAAGCCAATAGAATTAGACTCTATTCAAGAGAGTCTATTCTATTGGCTTTCAAAAGCCAATAGAATAAAAGGGAGTAGCACAGCTAAGGAAAAGGGGGAAAAAATGGCGGACTGCGTTGTTTGGCGACCCCCATGAAATGGTCGTTCGACCCCAAATGGGGTCCCGACCCACAGGTTGAGAACCACTGCTTTAAAATGTAGTTGTAGGGATTACCTGCAGATTAGAAGCTCTCTACACATTGCCTCTCAACCAGGTAAGAAATGTGCTGACCTTCTTGATTAGGATAGGATAGGATAGGATAGGATAAGGTAGGGTAGGGTAGGGTAGGGTAGGGTAGTATAGGGCAGTGGTGGCGTACCTATGGCATGTGTGCCAGAGGTGGCACTCAAAGTCTCTCTGTGGGCACACGCGCCATGCCCCTGAGATGGCAACCGTCCCTCTTCAACCAGCTGCCCACTAACTCGCCGAAGTCCCACGTGGCCGGATGCATCTCAGCACAGCTGGTTTTCCTCCCCCCCCCGTCCCATCCCTCCTGGCTTCGCATGCTTTCCTTTTCCCGGGCATGACCCACTGCATCGCCTCCTTAGCTGTCGGCTGGCCATCCAGCTCAGAGGCGACTTCTCTGAACTGAAGATGGTGGGCTGCGGAGCCCCAGAGTGCGCCAGTCGAGGGGCTGGCAGGCTGTGGCTGCTGATGAACACTGTCGACCCCCATGTGCTTCTTGGCCTCTGTGTGTGGGGGCCGACAGTGTTAGGCAGCAGTTGCCCCGGCCCCTGCCTCACCTTGCCCTGTGACAATGGCATCCCCACCCTGCCTCACCTTACCCTGCAGGATAAGCCTTCTGCCCACCACCCCACCTGCCAGAGACCCTCTGGATCTCGCCCAACCCTTCCCAGCCCCCACAGGCATCCCTCCCCATGAGCAACATCAAGGTGACCACGCCCACCTTGGCCATACCCACCCAGTCTGCCATGACCACCACAGCCATGCCCACCCAGTGGGCCACACCCACCTGGCACCTGGCAATAAATAAGTGGGTTTGGGCACTCAGCCTCTAAAAGGTTCACCATCACTGGTATAGGATAGGATAGGATAGGATAGGATAGGATAGGATAGGATAGGATAGGATAAGGTAGGGTAGGATAGGATAGGATAGGATAGGATAAGGTAGGGTAGGGTAGGGTAGGATAGGATAGGATAGGATAAGATAGGATGAATAGGAAAGCCTCTTTTCAAAACATATCTTCATTTATTGCATTATTTATGCAAATACTCAGCTAAGAAATGTTAAATCTAACACATTTATTGATCAGATCCAAGAAAGGTTAGAACTGTTGAGGAGGGAACAAAAAGTAGGTTAGACACATAATATTGGAAACCACAAAATTGTAAAGGGAGAATTTTGAAAAACCAAACTTTAGGAAGTACTCCATACAGAGACCTACCAAAAATTCAGGAAATTGAGGGAAAAAAGGGAGTGACTTTTTGTGGAATGATAACCCATGTCTCCACATCAGAAACAATTACCTGGGTTACGGATATGTGGGTTATGCTACAGAGACTGGGTGAACATGTATAATTAAAAAGCAAGACATATGTGCTATATAACTGAATAAAATGAAAGTCTAAAATGAATAGAATGGCTTAGCAATTGAATGCAACATAGTAGAGAAGAGGGTAATTGAATGAATTAAAAAACATGGAGAAAAATGGAATAGAACAAAAGTATTATAGCAGAGGTCCCCAACCATCGGTCTGTGGACCAGTACCAGGCCACAGCATGCCAGCAATTGGTCTGCACAAACAAGCAAAGCCCCATCCACAAGATGCAGGCAGCACACAAAACCACACACCCTCCGATCTTCAGAAAAACCTCTCTCCATGGAACCGGTCCCTGGTGCCCAAAAGGTTGGGGACCTCTGTATTATAGCACTCTTGCTGTTAATTTTTCCTGCATATGGTGCTTTCAGGAGTTCTTCAAGACACCGTGCCAAGAATGTTCAGTTGAACTGTTCCCTTCTTTTTTACTGGATCCAATGTCAATTTTTTTTTTGTCCATTAAAGTCAGTAGAGTGCATGGAGAAATCCGAAAGACTGAACCCTGGTTCTGATGATGTTCAGTCAATGCATAGAGCATGGGCAATTGCCATCATTATTCCCCATTAAGAAAGGGCTTGGATGCATTGATTAATGCTAAGCCAGCATCAGAACTGAGGTTCCTAGCAAGCTTTGAGAAGCCCTCAGAACAGTTGAAAACATCAGGTCCAAGCTTTTGGTATAAGAGACTTACAAAACTGTAGAAACACAGCTTAATTTGGAAAGCTGAGCTAATGTAAGTAAGCATCCAGTCTGAAAGAGATAATAGAATCACAATTAAATAGGTGTAATCTTTGAATGTTGACTCTAGTGGACATTCTTAGGAAAAGCAGGGTTTTATCATATCCAGAGGGTTGTTAGGTTGTGCTAAATACTTTTGTTTATAAAAGACGTGTTGTATATTATTATGATATTAATAATGTGCTATTTACTACAAGATAGAATTTGCTCTTTTTCACACACTGTTCAATATCTTTTGCTGAGTTCAGCATTAAATATTTTAAAATAGAAAACATTTCAATACTTAGTGTCTGTTTCATTAAATATATTGAGATATATACAGAAAACCAGTGGTCAGGCAAAATATTGTGATCACTGTACTATTATTGTATAACACTATAATTTCTGATTTATCAATTTTGTTATATGGCTGCAAAACCAGCTTCAGGTGGTGTTAGAAAGCCTAAACTACCAATTTTATTGTGAACAGTTAATGGATTCAATTTAGGCAGAGGTTTTTTTCCCTTAAGAGTCATTGAGTTTTGTATCATCAGTCTATAAACATTAATTGGAGTGGAAGTAATTTAAATTAAAAATGAATTTCATTGATAAAAGGTATTGGGCAATTCAAATGTTCCTCAACCCACAATTGACTGTGCAGCTCATAAGACACTGAACATGACTAGACAAACTTAAGTCATTTGATTCTGATCACAAATGCTAATATATGTTGACAAGATATATTGCATCTCTGCCTGTCTTACAAAGAAGCATTTGAAACAAAACTAAGTGGCATCATATGATTTGAATTTTTAAATTTTTAGGTGCTTTTTGAAGTAAATACATTCTTTTCTTTACAGTATATTCACATTTATGCTTTGTGCAATCTTTTTTGTGCAATCTTTTTTGTCCTTATGTATCAGCACACGGTTTTGCAGTTACCCAGCCATTAGGGGAAAAAAGCTGAAATGTCAAGAGATGATATAAGGTCATAAGATTCTACTGAAACAACCTGAAATAAGTTGAGATTGTGTGTGGGATTGCCAACATCGTATGAAAAATTGGGATGGTACCAGATTTTTAAAAAATATTTTCTTTTTTCTTTTTTTTGGGAATTGGGGATATCTTCTGGAGAATTTGTACTAGGCAGCTTATTAGTTGATGGTCTCTGATATTTATTTGAATGTCTGCGTGCTAATGCTGGAAAAAACTGGGAAAAATCTAGAAGCATTTGTGCATGTTGCAATATGCAGTCAGTAATGTAGGAACTATCTTACGGAAAGTCAAATGAGATTCCCTTTGGGATAGTTCTTCCTATGCTTTCTGCTGCAGGAAATCAGCTGCAGAGAGTTCACAGGCTCTGCTGGCCTCTGCTAACTATGAACCAGTTAGGAGCTAAGAGGCCATGAAAGTTTGCAAAACCAAATTTTCCTATAAGTTGAACCATTCTCTTTTTCTAATAAAATAGAGAAATTATAATAGCAATAGCACCTCCTAGACTAATACATGGTACCTACCACTTCATAGAGCTTTACTGCCCTCTCTAAGCAGTTTACAGAATCAGTATACGTATTGCTCCCAACAACTTGAAATTATAATATAGCAATCAACTATCCTGATAGATACACACACATATACATATATTCAATGGAATATATGCTAATGAAGATTCTTCACTACATTTACTATTAACATGTTGTCCTGTGTTGTGATTTGAAGATGATATTTTGATATGGATTGGTTGAGACAGGGAGATGGCATGATAGTGCTTTGTTGCCCAAAGGAGAAGAAAAGACTTGGAATTCCAGCCATTGCAAATGTAGGGGAAAATGAACAAAGAGTCCACCATTGATAGAGGACCGGAAAGCAATAAGGGAGAATTAGAACCAGTTACAGTATGGTACCAGATGTGGAGTTACAGATGTCACTTTTGTTTTAATTACTGTACATATATATATTAAAAATATTTATAAAATATATTTACCTCTATGCATTCTCCTTTCTCAAGCAACATATGGTTTTCTCTGTAAGCATTATAGTTTGTATACAAAGTAGGAATGATATGTACTTACAATGATATGTATAAAGACATCCCCGAACAGAAACAGGGAAGGAGTGAAGCTCTGATGATTTCTGTGAATTCAGACATCCAAGGTGAGAAGGCTGAAAGTCAGGAGATAAGAGGTTCCTCAGCTGAACCTGAGCTTGACAAGAGAATCCTGCTAATATAGATACAATATTATTATATTGGCAGTAAATCAATGAGGGCCAAGATATATTATATGCTGGAATTTTGATGTGGTTGTAAATGGCTTAAAATTCTTAACACTGTTATTTTGTTTTAAGGAATGATCTCCTGGACTTGGTGCAAAATCCATTGTTCATTATTTATACTCTTTGTTTTGCTCATTTTTTTTGTTTTTAGGAAGAGGGCACTGGGATGAAGAAAGTGTGGTTAGTTCCCCAGATCCTGGTTCGGCTAGTGAGTCGGGGGACCGATACCACTCTGAGCAATATCAGGGCAGTCCACACGAGCCCAGCAAAATCGAAACTCTAATCAGAGCGACTCAGCAAATGATTAAAGAAGAAGAGAACAGGCTACAGCAACAGAAATCCAGCCCTGATCAGTTGATTTCCATTAATGGAGCTGGGAAAAAGCACTCTGTTTGTTTTACAAACTACCATCAGCAGCAACAGCTGAGAGAAGCCTGCCGAGTCCCCAGCATCACCACTACACCGCCTTGTGAACACACACAGCAACAACGGGATGGGAAACTGATGAGCCCCCAGGAGAACGACTATGACAACAGCCCCACAACGCTATCTAGAATAAACAGTCCTGGGTCTGATCGAATGTCTAAATCAGGCTTGCTCTTGGCTAAAGACTATTTTCATTCAAATGTGTCACCCCATCAGACACCAGGGGACCATCATCCCACAAGTTCTCCAAATTATTACACTTCCCATAGGCAATACTTCGATAAGCATGCCTACACCTTAACAGGATTTGCTCTGGAGCACCTTTATGACAGTGAAACGATTAGGAATTATTCTTTGGGTTGCAATGGATCACACTTTGATGTGACTTCTCACCTACGGATGCAGCAAGATCCAGCACAGGGACACAAGGGGACATCTGTTATAATAACCAATGGAAGCTGATGGGCCTTTTTCTTTTCTCAACCCCCACTCCACCCCACCCCACCCCACCCCTTTTTAAAGATCGTCCTAGGAAAAGTATCTTTGCAGTAATAGCCACAGATGCATACCTTTTAAAATTCTTGTTGCAACCAACATTTGATGAGCTACAATGCACTAAAAGAGTTCTTGTAGTGTTGAGTGTTGGCTTATCCCAATTCCTGTTTCAAATGTGTTGGCCTCAAGGTTAAGGTAAAGAAAACAAAATCAAACCATAAAGCTAGCACCACATTGTGAAGGAGATCTAAGCTGGGAGCCCTCTTGCTATGCAAAATTAGCCATTTTGCTCGCATGGACATGCATGATGAATTAGTTAAGGAAAATCTATATAGGTTACTGATGTCTCTCAGGCCTTAATAAAGCAAGACCACTATGCAACGAATGTGTGTGCGTGCATATGTGTGTGTCCGTGTGTGTATAAACTCACACACATTCACAAAAATACATAGAGGCATACATACATATATACACACACACAAAGCAGAATGCAAAGCATTTTGAGTTATTTAATGTTCCTTAACAATTCCCTGTTGGCTACAAAGTTACACTGTTAATACGGAAGTATAGAAGGGCTGAATTTAAAGATTTGTATGCTGTACAACAGCCTTCAGTTGTCAAGAATACTGTCTGTAGAGGCCATATTTTAAGAGAGAAACAACATCAGGAGAGAGTGGGTACTTTGGAAGTGAGATAATGGCATAGGTTTGGAAGAAAGAGCACTTTTGAAATATCTGACCTTCTATTTGTTGGTTAAACTAGGAAAGTCCTAATGAAGAAGTTGGTTAATAGGGGAAAATGGTTAAAAATCCAGATAAGATTTCCTTGAGTAACTTGTTATGAAAACATCAGAACATAGCAAAAGAGGAGAAAAAGCTAACAAAATACAGGCAGTCCTCGACTTATAACCAAAATTGAGCCCAAAATTTATTTTGCTAAGTGAGACAGTTGTTAAGTGAATTTTCCCCATTTTACAACCTTTCTTGCCACAGTTGTTAAGGGAATCACTGCAGTTGTTAAGTTAGTGACACGGTGGTTAAGTGAAGCTGACTTCCCCGTTGACTTTGCTCGTCAGAAGGTTGCAAAAATTGATCACACAACCCTGGGACACTGCAACTGCCATTAATATAAACTAGTTGCTAAGTGTCCAAATGTTGATCATGGGGCCACGGGGATGCTGCGATGGTCATAAGTATGAAAAAGGGTCATAAGTCACTTTTTTCAGTGTCGTTCTAACTTTGAACAGTCACTAAATGAAGTGTTAGAAGTCGAGGACTATCTGTAATACTCAGGGGCTGGTATTCTTCAAAACAATCTGAAAATACACCAGAAGGTCACAAAAAATTGGTTCGGACTGATTTTGATGAGGACCAAGAATTGCAAGTTGGATGCCCAGTATGTTTCTGAAGAGCAAGTTCATTCATTCATTCAGTAATGCTTGCTCTAAAGTAATATGAAGTAGGACTAGGGGTTGAATATGGGTAGACTCCATGAGAACCTGTTCAGTTATATTTGGCTACATATTTCACAAGATGTAACAGTATAAATGGTATAGACATGGGAAACCAGATGTTGGACTGAATGTCCTTCTGCAACAGATGAGCTGGCTGAGTTTATCGGAACTGAAATCCAGGATTACCTGAAAGGTTACGGGTAGTTTTACTTTTGTGATGCAGCCATGGGATCACTAGACATAACTTTATTGAAATCAACCAGAAAATATATTGTAATTGAATAAATGTGTTATAGCTCCTCAATTACATAGGGAATTCAGGTATTTCTCATACAATAGTCTTTTGTTTCAGTGCTGTCATATCCTCTTAGTATTTTAAATTGCAGCATTCTGCTCCGTTATGCAAAAGGCATTGATCCATTAAATTGGATGTAATGCATAGGAAAGACTTAATGCAATTTTCCACAGTGATGGAGTACACAGGCCTGTGGACCTCCAGGTGCTGCTGAACTACAGTACCACTGAGTTCTCAACACTTTTGATATTAAGATTAGGAACAGATTCCTATGCTTTTGAGAAAGATTATTTATTAAGACTATTGCATTCAACTTCATCAGAATTCTCCAACTTGAAGTTTGTATGTGGAAGTGAAAAATGGAATTCTTCCAATCTGTTTTTCCTAAATTTCAGTGTTGGCAGAGAAACACTTGTATGTGCAGAAACAGATGTTTAAAAGCAAGATGAGTTGTAATCAGTGAAACTGTTGGAAGATGGCTGGCATTATAGCTTTCATTTGAAATCACAAATTTGGAAGTTGGTCTTACCAAAATCAAAAAGACACTACAAAAAGTGTTTAGATGGAATCATTACTTTAATTACGCAGTTAAATAAGATCTATGTAAGCAGTTGATAAGCAGGTGGGTTCAGAGCAGCATAAAATTAAATAGCTAGAAGCATAAAGAAAACTATAAATATTTACAGTTTTAATAGTTTTTTGGACAAAAGTTGATCTAAGACCAAGGTACTGCTTGTGGTTTTCCCCCACCAAGCAAAGACCATCTTTGAGTTGTCAGAAAAAACATACTGACATGACACTTATTGTCCCCATTGCTAATCCCGTCTTCCTTTGTTTCCAGGCACAATGATTACATTCAAGTTCCAAGATAAACCCTAGTGAATTGAGGCTATTGTTGGATAGTGTCAAAATAAAAAGGGAAATGTTTCTTTAATATTAGTATAGCTGAGAACAAGGCCATTAACTCTCTGCTGACTTATAGAATTTTCATGGCGTCACTGGAGTTATATAAAGCCTGTTTCCAGTGCTATTACTGTGGTATAACAATGGGACGAGTGTATTGCAAAAGTTACTATACATCATTAGCTGAGAAAAGATCTTACACATGGGCTGGGCAAAGAATTAAGATATCATGGGAAGAGAGCAGAGAAAACCTGTTGCCGGGGAATGTTTGTTCCATGGTTAAGAACAAATAGACACATGGGGTTAGTATAGCAAATAGTGACTATGATGCAGCCAACATTAAGCCTATTTATTTCAGGTAGATATTTAAAAACTTTTCTTCTGAACTTAATTTAGAAATGTGCATGTGCAAATCCCTAGACGTTCATCTCAAGACAGTAAAAGTACCTTGAAAAAGTATTGGATGCTCCCAACCACTATTTTTTTTTTAAAAAAAAATCTAAGATGTAATTTAGCAAAATAAAAATTCTGCAGTATTTCATTTTTACTGACATACTGTAAGTAGATATTTGTGCTTCATTTCCCACCTATCTGCCTATAATAAGAACAATGATGAATTTTTACAGAGAAGCTTAATGCAATATGTAGTACTCAGTCTTAGTATGAATGCCTTCTATGTCTAACCACAGACTGTTGGGAGTGATGTAAAATGCTTTGTTTTTAGGATCTACACCAGGGGTTCCCAACTGAGAAGATATTCCAAGGGGTGCGAAAACTTGGGTTTTTAAAATTATAGTGTATATGCATAATTTGTTGCCGTTATTTTGAACTTTTGTAAGGAGTGCGAGAATATAGCAGCGTTTTAGGGGTGCAGGGTATAGAAAAGGTTGGGAGCTGCTGATCTACACCGTAACTCTTGGATTTCAATCACAACAACTGATAACTAGGAATCAATAAAGTACTCATTCAGAGAAGGAGCATCATCCAAGAATAGAATACTAGCCTCAGCTACTTTTTCTGCACTTTTACCAATTTTTGAAAAATTATAGGGGCCATTGTAGGTTGTTAGGTCTGCCACTCCAGTCAATGCCAAATGAATAAACAAATAATTGTGAATCAGTAAGCCAATAGCTCTTGGTTTACTCAATCTATTTATATTTAATAAAGATTGAGATTTCACTAAGATTAAAAATGACACCATTGTAAATATGTTACTTAGGCTGTATATTTGTGTGTACAGCAAAAAACAACATTCTGCAGAACAGCCTATGGATTTAATACGTGGCATACATTTAAAATAAGGTCCATCACTAATTTCTTAAATAGAAGATACTGACAAATTATATCCAGATTGTCACATTTCACATTATGAAACAAAACGTATTCAGTATAGTACAACTATAGGTTGCACTTCTTACTCAGCTTGCGTAAATAACTACTAATAATAAGCAATTATGCTTCAGCATTCTGTGTAGTGTGTTGCTAATAGGTAACCACTCTGCATGTACAACTGGATAATAAGAGTACACTCAATCTAGTACTTCCAAGTAGAAATATTTTGGATTCCCATATATGAATTTATAAAAATGAAAGCAGAGACTAAGAATTCCAACAAAAGTTTTCAAGGTTCAGTAGCATATTATTAGATCTTCATCAGGCCTGAAATGTTTTTCTTGTTGTTCAGGAAAACCTCCATGCTTAAAACTCAGCTAGATCTCTTCACAATGATGTGTTCAGATAATATCTTTCCCAGATTGTGACCATTACCGAGCATTAATCTGACATACAGTAGATGGGTTTTTGTGCTACATTCTAAATGCAGACTACATGCAGCTGCCAAGCATTCTTGCAAAATGCAGGAATCTTGAATCGACTGGATTTGTGTAGAAATGCTTGGTTGGCTCTGTTCGCTTTGTTTTTCCTTTGTATTTTTTAAAACATCTGGTATGGCCTTTTGTGTATTGTCTAAAAGTAGGCACTAAGTTTTCATCCCTCCTGACTGGTTTTAACATTGTATACCATTTTGGAGCACTTACATTTTACAGGATAACCATGAACATGATACTTTCTCCATCTGGGATGTTAGGGCAAATCAAAATAAATATTTGAATTTTGGATCCTTGCTGTATTTGATTGATATATGGCCCCTTTGACCCTCACACTGACCTCTATCTCTCAAGCTTGAATTTGAAACAAGGCATTGAAAATTCAGTTTTCCTGTGGATTTTGAACTGCAGATTGCATTTGAATGCAGCTCTTCCCATATTTCAGTCCATTTCCCCATGTTATATTGCAATGCTTTTCTGCAAATAAAATAAATTGCAGCTTTTGCATTTCATAAACTTAGAAGTTTTGTGCACCAAGTTGGATTTTCAGATGGGAGAAATATACTCATTGTAGAAAGATGGTGCATTTTTACACTTTTGCTGCTTCATGACTGCAAGGAGCAACACTGGATCTATAGATGGGCTTTTCTCCCACCTGTTGTCCTAGACTTGTGCTCCCATTATAATCTCCTAAATTCTGACTTTGACTGAGTTTTGGGAATTGTAGTCCAGCCTATGTGGGGGAAACTATGTTGAGGAAAGCTGGCTTATAGATAAGCAATGTAGATCTAAAATGGTGGTATCATTCTTCCTTCTACAGTTTGCTTTCTATTTCCATTCTATTTTATAAGATCCTCTAAATTTTTGGAATGGACTTGGTGGTGTCTCTGTGTAGAGGGGCTGCAGAAGGAAGCAGAAGGTAGGAAAGCTCCACTCTATGTCCACTACAAACCAAAGAATCTGCTCCTATCCAAATTAGGTAGACTCTAGCTGTTGAAATCAATAGCCTTCACTTTGCACAGGATTTGGCTAATAAAGTTTTCAGCTCTATTCATGAACTTCTTTTTTCAAACAGTAAAGGCAAATGTGTTCATTTATTATTGTAGTCATTTAATCTATTTAAAAAAAGAAACTATTATTTATTTTTAATGCATGTAGCTTAGTTTTCAAATGAAAAAAATTGTTCTCAAACCCAAATATGTAAGCTGATTATAAATGAACAGTGTTTTATGTTATTAAAAAAAAGAAATTATGCACAGTTCTTTTATGTTAAGTATTGACACTTTCTTATTTTTCCCTAAAGGCTATTAAAGATTTCTTTTTTAAGGCCTAAATTGTATTTCTGTACTTAAGAGCACTCTCTTTTCCCATGGTATCATTAATGTTTGCTTTTTTACTGAAATGCAGACAGTCTCTTTCTAAATTAATTGATCTCACAGGACCCATGAATTCTAAAGGGAATTATTTCCATATAAGCATGTTTAGAATCAGTATATGAGGTTATTTATTTGGAAATAAAGAAAAGTCCTAATAATAATCTCTGTTCTTTTTGTGCTCCAGTGCTCTTGCAGGCACAGACGTGCCTTTCATTTCAGTAGAAAGGAGTGTTATGAGTAAAGGAGCACATACACGTTCTGCATTGAAATAGAGGGGAAAACTAATGCCAGCTCTTCAAAATATCTGTGTAACTTGTGAGTCTGGAGCCCCACGTATGTCAGAAGCTAGAAGCGATGATATGGCTGTGTGACCCAGTTACAAAATTGACCGCATCACAAATGACATGCAATGTGTGGGTTCTAATGCCCTTGTCAAGTTACATTTGTAATTTGAAGTTTTCCTTTGGAATGTATGTAGGAAATTCAATTTAGCTTTGTTGCTAATATCTTGAAATTTGTTCCCATTTATAATAATTTATATTGTACATAGATTTCTGAGGTAAATTTGAAGTCGGTGTGTATATGATGTATTTATTATGTGAAGATTTTTTTTCTTTAAAAAATACAGCTATCAGTATGTAGCCTGAATCTGGTCTCTTGATTCTGTTCATAATTAAAAATTTATCTTTTGTGCCTAGATTTTTCCAGTCCTGCTAGCTCTTCCTTAGAAACCAAGTAGCTATTTAAAGAATTATGAAAAGATGTGACAATCCTGGGATATATCGGTTCTATTCAAAAGTGCTACGTCTACTGGTAAAATAGACCACACTAACAAAGTTTTTTATGTTATTTCATGCCTTCTGAAGGTTTTGGGTGGAAACCTTGATGATATGCAGTGATGAGGGTGCAAAAATCATCTTGCCTGGGCAGAAGTCTTTAAATGGCTGTAAACACTTCTGACAAAGTTTGTACTTTATTCAAATGTGATTTCCCCTCCCCCCC
The DNA here is from genome assembly GCF_016545835.1 of Crotalus tigris. Lineage (NCBI taxonomy): Eukaryota > Metazoa > Chordata > Lepidosauria > Squamata > Viperidae > Crotalus > Crotalus tigris. The sequence goes on along the minus strand of NW_024097406.1, from coordinate 26,464 downwards.
ACATAATCCTAAGAATCATGTTAATTGTAATAACTGATACACCTGAACACTTCATATAATGCTTTCCCTTGGCATATGAGCTTTCAAAGTAATAATATATATTTGAATAAGTGATAATGCCATTGGAGGAATTAACTGTGCCTAATTTCACTCATCATACCTCACTGCAATAGTCCAAAGGCTATTCATTTGTTCTGATAAATCAACAAATTACAAGACCTTGAAAAATATTTAGAACTGAACCAGTAGCCTCAGCTGAGTTTATCAATATAATAAGCATTTTTAAGCAATCTACATTTTGATCCTGAAATCTACTTGGTGACAGCTGCTCTGAGTAAACATAGCCTGTGCAGTTATCCCACTCTAGCATGGTCATGGTGCTGTCCCAGATAAGATTTTGCAATTCAATCATAATACTTAAGAGATAACCCTTTTCATTTTATTTACTAATGGCAAGTTATCTTTCCTTGGGATATCACCAAGACTAAGAAGTAAGAGAGGCTGCCAATTACTGGATAGGAGAAGATACAACTCTTCCCACTTCTTTAGTCATTCCACATTAGCAGCCAATGAAAGCATCTCACACTCCATGAAGAAAAATTTAGAAACATTTTAATCTGCTTAAAAAAACCCCAATCTGATAATTGCTTAGAAATCCTAAGGCAAAATGTGACATAGCTCATGGCTGGCAAGCAAGGAAGAATTATTAATGGTTTTCCATCTTGATTATTGCTTGTTATGGATTAATATCTGATTATTATTAATAAAAAATGGAAGCAACTCAAATTTATCTCACATCCCAGCCTTTTTTTGTCCCCCAATGCATAAAATGAACAAAACAACTACCTGGATGATCTTTTGGATGGTCATCCAGTTTTTCTCTTTTTGTTTTAAAAAATGATTAGACTTCCCTTCTGATGATCCAAAGTACAATAGCAAATGGCAACTGCAAACATTAGTAAGCTTTTAAGGCATCTGGACTCCAAATACAGTAACATAAAATGCTTCTGCTTTGTACTGTTGTCAGCATAGTCAACCATGACTTTTCTATTAGCTGCTTCATGATTCTCTGCTATTTATACAATTACATATTTACTTTGAAATCCTATACAAAGTCTAGGAGATATGCAAATATAGTTTCTATGGTTTAGGAATCTGTGTGTATGCATTTCCATATATGACAATTTGGTTTATGCTTATCCAATAAATGTGGGATAAAAAAATTCTAAAATATAAATTTAAAAATTAATTAATTAATTAAAAGGATCTACAAAAATCTACTTTATCTCTTCATCAGGAAAACATTTTTATTTTTTTGTAGGGCTTCCTGGTAGCTTTTTCTAGTGTATTTTTCCAAAGTAGGATTCAGATTAAAGTCTACATTCCTTCTACAAAGATTCTGAGAATGTATTTTAATTTTCAATAAATTATATATTTATATTTGCATTATGTGATCAGCTGCAATACCCTTCTTAGTTTGAAACTTGATGGCAAATTGTCCTTACCAAGATTGTAAAGTCACTAGTAAATCTATATTCATGAAGGTCAAATTCTTTCCCATTAACATTTTTCCACAGATTCTAACATCTCTTCCAGAGGATCTCCAAACACAAAATATACAGCAAAAAAAGCAACACAATGTTACAGAGAGTCAGAAACACCATTTAATAAGATATCTTCAGGAGATAAATCTAGGAGCCAGTAAAAAGTTAAACCAATTAAACTTCACAAATTAGAGAAATATGTGGGTAGCATAATCCTAGCTACAGTGACATGCTCCAACAGAGTCCTCTAACAGAACTGATTTTTTTCTGCCAGCTGCACTTGCCAGCTGTTAGATCAGAAATGAGAATGGAGAAACATTTACCACAGGCTTTTTTTGTTGTTGTTACAGATGTTTCCCTCTTATGGTATGGACTTGAAGAGAAAATAGCTAAAATAGACAAATGGCTTGTCTACAACCAGGAAGGGATACAATTAAACATTATATCAAGAATTCTGGAACAAACTGAACTTTCTGGCCTCTTGAAGGATATTTAGCCTTTCTATCAAGGCCTTCTCCTTTCATCAGAGCCTTTATAACAGTAGAAGATGATGGTTTGGGCCCTCCTACCCAAAGCTCCAATTTTACATAATGTAACTACTATAAATCTTCTGCAACTTGTGAAACACAAGGGGTAGCTGTTTAACCATACATTCTTGTATATGGAGAAGAGTTTAATGAGAAAGTCTCTTATTAACTAAGAGTAGCTGAAAGACATTTATTCAAAAGGAGTTTATTGTGGAAAAGGAAATATAGAAGGGAAAACTGAGATTTTCAGTCAAAATCAATATGCTTAACCTAGGTAGCAAGTTGTTTATCAACTCCCTGAGTATGATTCTAAATTTCACCACCTGTTTAAGATTAATTGCAGAGCATATTATTGGATAAAGATCATTTGGGCTTCTTGCTTAAATGGTCATAAACCGGTCCTCCTTACTTCTGTTTCCTTTTTTCTCTCTCTTAGCATTGTCTTTACTTATATCAAATGTGAAAGTCAATTGAAAACCACATATTTTTTTTTGAAAGATTGACTGTTGCTTTGTCCAATGAAGGAAAACATTGCTTACCTTAAGTCCAGGGTCTAGCTAACAAGTAAATAATTATATCTATGCATTATATGACATTTCCAGTGGCTATCCAGAAAGAAACATAAATGTGACTACTATCTAATTATTCAAAGTATTACAATCTGGAACCTGTGATGAATACACACAAACTCTTGGAAACGCAGGCACCAAATTCTATCAAATTTAGATCAACAATAACTCATGTTGGACATCTTGGCGAAGCTACTGAGTACAAGCTACCATTGGAGCTATGATATAGTGGCCTGTTAGTTTAATATGCCTCAGGACCTGTCTCATAAAGTCCTTTCCTAAGAATAGTGTTGTCTATGTTAATACAGCCTTTGTTGGTGTTGATATTCTTAAGAGCTAATGCAAAAATGTACAAAGAGAGCTGTGTCTTTATTGGCTACTTAGGATGTCTTCAGAAATGTCATGATCTTGCACAAAATGTTACAGTTGACAGAGTTCAAGTTCAATTTTTTAATGAAATCTGTTTACACATGTTTATGGAGATTCTCAGACATCCAGGTCATGATTGTCCCAAAGGTGCTTTTTCGTGAGGCAACTGGACTTTCTTTTTTTTCTTTGAAGACATTTTTGCTTCTCATCCAAAAAGCTTCTTCAGCTCTAGATGGATGGTGGGGAATGGAAGAATTTATACTCCTTGCAGACATCTGGTCATCTGCATTCTTTTAGAGAGTTGTTGATGCCACCTGGAGGCTTATCTGGGTCTTCAGGGTCACTTGACTAGTGCAAATGGCTGTGGAACCTTCTTGGAACTGCTGAAAGGACTGTGTTGTAGACTGAAGATAGATGATGTCATATCCCTCCCCCTGTTGAGAGAGGGCTGTTCAGTTTTGACATAGATGGCCTCTTTGACCTCTCTTTCAAACCAGCAATCCTTTCTGCCCAAAATGTGGACTTTTCTGTCTTCGAAAGAGTGGCCTTTGTCTTTTAAATGCAGATGAACTGCTGAATCTTGCCCTGATGGGTTTGTTCTCCTATGTTGTGCCATATGTTTACATGTTTACATAGCGTTCTAGGAATTAAACCCTAGATTGCCATGCAGTTTTCATATCAGGTGTAATTTGATTAGACTCTTGTCAATGGTTTTGGTTATAAGCAATATATAAAGCAAAACACATTGGTAATTTAAATGTACCCTGCACCACTCTTTGAGTGTGAAGTATGAAATATGAAACCAGAATACATTATTGTCAAAATGTAAATGGAAGGTAGAATAGGGTGCATGATGCTAGGTGTCATTAATTACCATCATTTATTTGTTTAATTGCAGATTTGTATGATGCTCATAGAATGATCATTTGGTCTAATGGTTAAGGCATCAGGCAAGAAACTGAGAGACTGTTAATTGCAGACCTGCCTGAAGCATGAAAGCTGTCTGTGTGACTTTAAGCCTGTCACTCTCTCTCAGCCCAACCCACTTCACAGAATTGTTGTTCTGGGGAAAATAGGAGGAAAGAGTATTAGATATGTTTGCCACGATGAGTCGTTTATATAGATAAATTAATAAATACTATTGTTTCTAAAAGCATAACAAGTGTCATTTCATTTGTGTAGACCTTTTAAATAGTGCATATTGGTTCCATTAGCAGAATTCCAATTTAAAACGAGATGATAGATTTGGGTTGATACAGGTACATATCTATATATCCTATGAGATGTTGTGTAGACTTTTTCTGCTGGCTTTTCTTGTATGTTTTTAAATCAAGGGTGAAGAATTAAGTCCAATCCAGAAGCTGAAATTTGGGTGGGGGATTTGATGTCTTAAGGTGGGGCTTAATGGAGTCATGTGATTACATAAGCTCCACCCTGATTCCATTTATTCTTCTGTGTAAGTGGAAGGATGTGGGTGGCCAGAATTATGAGTTTTGTGGAAAGGATAGGCCTGGGGGAAGGTCATCCTTAGCCAGATGTGCTGTCTGCTTTGCAGTATTAGGCCTATAATTATTCATTTTCCTTGTTTAAATATATATTTCTTTTATGCCATTCTGCTTAAGTACTTCTTAAGTACTTTTTAAAAAAGCCTTAACCACTTAGTTTTACTACCTCTTTATAATGAGCTGTTTATTCTCTAGTGCAGCTTTTAGATTCATTTTGAAAAAATATCATGCTTTCATGCAGGTCAAAGGATCCCTAACAGTGTGATTTTATGCTGCCTTACTTAGAAATCAAATCTCTCTGTTTCAGTGTGACTGAGTCTCTAGCAAGCATGCACAGAAGTGAGAATTTATTTTATTTTATTTATTTATTGAATTTCTATGCTGGTCATCTCACTGATCAGCAACTATAGGTGGCTTATAATATAATAAATAAGTTTAAAAATCCTAAAAAATCAAAATTAGAATAAAAAGATTAGAGGTTTAGATGCAAGATGTTGGGCAGCCTGGGAGTGGCAACCTTCTCTACACTGCTGGCCACCCCCTGGCCAAGTGACAGAGTCAAGTTTTTACTCTCACCCAGAAGGCCAGAAGTGTGTGTGTGGGGGGGGCAGATCTCACCTCTGATGGGAGAATTTCCAGGCAGCACCCAATGGAACAAATGGGTGGGTTAGTCCCATTGAGGTGGCTTCTTTGATACCTGGACCCATGCCATAAAGGGCTTTAAAGGTGATGGCCAACTCCTTGAAGTGCATTGTAGTAATCCAACTTGGAGATGACCAGGTCATGAATGACTGTGCCCAGGGCCAGACAATCCAGGAAAGGGCATAACTGACATATAACATGACGTTGTGCAATGGCTCTCCTCAGTGCTGTTTTTCTAAAAAAAAAAAAAAGGTGCTGGAACTCACACACATCATATAACCCACATTGCCTACCCTACAAGGTTCCATCCAAAAAAGTTGCCAGAACTCTGTTCTGGCCGTTCTATGAGAAAAAAAAGCCCTGGGTCTCCTAGTCATGACTGCCACCTGCTATTCGAGCAGGAGTTACAAGTCTGGGAGAACTCCGAGATTGTGCACCTGGTCTGGATGGGGTGGGGCAACCCCATCCAGAATTAAGGATGATAAACCCCCAGATCCCATTGCCCCTTGAATCCACACCATCTTACCAGACTTCAGCTGAAGTCTGTTTTCTCCTATCCAAGGCACCGTGAGAGGGCAGCTACAGCATCATTTGGATCACCAGGGATGGAAACGTAACATTGGGTATTATCAGCATATTGATGATACCTCATCCAGTGACTTTGGATGATCTCATCTAGTGGTTTCATGTAGGTGTTAAAAAGGAACATAAACAGCACTGAGCTTTGTGGGACACCCAAAGGAGTACTGTGGACTGGACCTCTCACTCCCTATCAGCACCGATTGGGACCAGCTTTGAAGAAAGGAGCTGAACCAGCCCATGACTGTACTACCCAGCCCCAGCTCCCACTGCGAGCCCAAAAGGATACCATGGTCAATGGTATAGAAAGCTTTTGAGAGATCAAGAAGACAATTTTATCCGAGAGTGTACCATATGTAATCTGAGAGTGCATGAACTGAGACTTTCCTAGCCTTTTTTGTTATTGTACTAAACCATTACTGGGTATGATTAGAGTAACCACCATTCATACAGTACATACAGATCACTATGGATAGTTGCATTACAGATTCATCACTATCATCACCTTTTCTCATAAACTGGAAAGATATGGTTTGGAAGAGCACTGTATTGATCTCAGTTTGTACCAGCATTATTATTCTTGATTATATCTACCAAAGTATTATGACTCTTTCCCAACTATTACATACATCTATCCCCTATAGATGCAACAGAAGCTCATTAAAAGAATAATATAATATGGTGTCTTGTTCATTTTTCAACACAGAGTAAATAAGATGAGATAGCATCTACTATAGAAATCTTCTCAGAAAAAGGTCTCCAGGATAGACTTAGCTAAGACTTGAATGGGAGATTAGCAGGAAAACCCAGAGCTGCAGGATAAACTGAGAAGTTGAAAGAACATCCCAGAAAAAATGCAAATGCAAACTGTAGCCATACTACTGAAAAAATGATTTCATCATTATCTCCATGAGTTCGCCAAGAGTTTTGCCATCTGAATGCCATATTAGGGATAGTACTTCATGGGGCACCTTCCACCCATTCTCTCTGTAGATATGAACTGCACCAAGTCTACTGTCCTGGTACCAGATCTATATGTCTTTATTAAAGAAATTCAAAGTATACTGTCCAGTCACAAGAGGTAACAAGTCTGATATTGTTAAATTCTCCCTGTCTCTCTGTGTCTCAGGAATAGTCTGTCATTTTTCATTAAAAGAAACAAACATTTGGATACGAGTGACTTCTGAACGGTCTTGTAACTCATCTGGATATTTTTAATACCATCAGCTTGTCAGCACACATCCTTAATTTTAATTACTATTATCTACTTATGAGGATTTTATAATTACTAACAGTATAAATTGTTTTTAGCTAGTATTTATTAATAATAAAGTTATATACCTGCCACAAGTGATTCTGTCCTTTAAAGGAAGCAATACAGACATTTGAACTAAATAAAAGCATCAGCAGCAACAATTGTTTTACATTATTTTACATTATTTACATTGTTTACATGATGTGTGTGCTTGCACGCCATTGCTTTGGTTACATCATTTAATTCATAATACATATACATCAGATTCTACTGTTCAGCAAATATACATACAGAATACAAATATTTGCCTAAAAATAAAATTCTAAAGATTTTCTAGGACAGATAACATGCAGAATGTTCTTTATTAAACCAATTAATTTTGTAAAATATGACAATACCAATACAATCGTTATTAGGGAAAATTTCAAAACATATTGGAAAATAGAACAAGACTGTTGATTAAAGAAATAAAAACTAACAACAAAACTTTTGAACTCATACAAATATTGACATGCAATCAATATTTATTCAGAAATTTACCTTCCTGTATTCAATATAAATTACAGCCAGTATGAGTGTATACACAGTTTCCTTCCTTCCTTCCTTCCTTCCTTCCTTCCTTCCTTCCTTCCTTCCTTCCTTCCTTCCTTCCTTCCTTCCTTCCTTCCTCCCTCCCTCCCTCCCTCCCTCCCTCCCTCTCTCTCATGATCCCAATCTCATGATCCTGGGAAGTGTACAAGAACCTCAAAAACCAATCTCAATATACAATACTAAACATAGAACAATAAAAAACTGCATGATGTATTTTGCCTAGGCAGCAAGAACATCAAAGGTCCATTTAAAGAAGATTTTAAGATGTTTTGTGAAAGTTAGGCATGAAGGTCAAACATATCTTCAAGGACTACTTGTTCCATAGAATTGGGGCCACAACGAAGAAGATTTGCCTTTGGGCCTAAAACTTCCTTACTTTATGTAGCTTTCTCTTGATCTAATAGGGTGGGCTTGCTCAACTGGGACAAGATTTTTCCTTAGGTATTTCAATACCACAATCTATTACTGCCCAAATGATTAGATTTGTAGCTTTTTCCAACCCTTGCTATTCCATGGGTACATTTTTCTTTAACCAACCTTGTAGCTGTATTTTTTTTTTAAATTACATTGGTTTTCAACTCAGTTGGTTTTAAAAAAATATATTTCTAAGAGAACATATTGCTTTAAAGGCATTGTGTGAAAAGCAGATGAGAAAGCTTTATGAATGCATCTTCTTGTGATAGCCTCATTTTATTCTTATGCTTTCATTTGTTTTTGCAATCATTCACCAGATTCTGCACTTAAGGTGTTTATTTTAGTATTATAATCAAGGGTGCTGTAATGCTGTCTTCATAAACTGTCACAGCTTCAGGATCCAACTGTAATTAGCACAAAGTTATTCATGGTGCACACCACCAGACATTAATGTAACACCAATATAAATTCTACGGAATGATTCATAAGCTGGAGAAAGCTTGCAAATTCATCATGCTGGGATGCTTTTGCAATATGGATTGCACTTATCTTTTTATTCTCTACAGACAGTGCAAGTTATGTGCAACAGAATGGTGATCCATATCCTGTAGCATCTGTGCACTACTATAAATTACAAAGTTCGCTGCACACAAGAGGAAATGAGAAGTTTCTTGTCCCCTGCTCTGTGATTTGACATTTACGGGCAACTGGCAAAAACTAATGATGAATTTAAATTAGGAGGCTGATCTTTGAGGGTTTGGGGTTTGAGAAATCCAGAGGCTGGATATTATCTATTTAAATAAACTTCCCCACTTAATTAGGAACAGGAGTACAACAACGCTAGTCAACCATTCATAAATCTCATTCACATCTTACAGGTGGCATCATATAGGCCGTTAAACTCAGTTTCATTGTTTGCCAGCCTCAAGCTAAATACCTGGGATTATTGACTTAATATATCTTGAGTAGATGTATACAATGTGCCATAAAGTAATGGCCAACTAAAGGAAAAGTCAATACATTCTGCTTCTTGTGTTTCATGATGTTTTGTGGTGTTAAGATTAAGTATTTTTCAAGCATGCATCTTGTGCTTTTGCATCCTTTGTCAGATAAAGTAATCGCAAAGATCACAGTTTGGTTGTTAGCATTTACTTTGACTAACTAAGAGAATAAAAATGCTCTTCTTTCTAATAGCTGAGCAATTCCCATGAGCTTAGAAAATAAAGTCTAGAAGTGCTTCACCTCCTGAAGCCATTTGAAATTCTTTAATTGCATTGACTCCATAGTTTGTCATGATGTCAGTGAGAAAACTTTTGACCACGGCAAATTTATGTTAAGCCTGAAATATGGCACAGCAGTTATAAATCAGATCACAGATGGTTCTAATTGATCAAATTATTCTTGTGAATTTTAATGCTATTAATACCAAATCTGGAGAAAATTAGATGGATGGCTTTGATGAGAGACACAGACAAAAAGGGAGAAAGGGAGATGCTGTAAATAAATACCTGTACACTTAAGTTGCAGGCATTTGGGCCCTTGGTATACTGGAGCTTATGGCACTGGCAGTTAATTTATTAACTTGAGTGCTAGTTTGGTTAAGGCACTTGTCTAGAAATTGGGAGACTGTGAGTTCCCATCTTACCTTAGAATAGAATTCCTAGAACAGGAATTAAAAAATAAAATATTTGCCCCGGTAATATTAATCACCACATTTCTAACTCTAGTCAGATAGTTGAGAATGAAGACTCAGCGAGGTTAAATGATTTTGTGATTTATTGGCTAAATCTCTTAACATTACAAGTGGGATTTATCATAATCACATTATCGGACTAAATAATGCTTACTGTTGATTAAGGACTAATTTTTAACTTTCAGAGTCAATAGTCTCTAAAAACACAAGAATTATTTTTACAGACAAATCGTACCCAGCATCAGGTTTAGCAAGTTTCTAAGAAAAAAAATCCAAAAGGTGTTTTTTTTCATGAGGCAACTGGACTTTCTTGTTTTTCTCTGAGGATGTTTCGCTTCTCATCCAAGAAGTTTATTCAGCTCTGACTGGATGGTGGGAAATGTTCAAGAAAGTCCAGTTGCCTCATGAGGAAAAAAAAAATATCTTTGGGGCAACTATGACCTGGATGACTGGGAATCTCCATAGACACTAAGAAAGAAAGCTTTCCCATACCATCTGAATCTAAAATATTGTTAAAGAGATCATTCATAACAGCAAAATTAAATGGGTTTCACTGAGTGCATTTGAAAATCTGCGGTAATGAAGTTTTCCCTATTTCCCCCTTCCGTTATTTTTTACATCTGTACATTTAATTTGAATCATTTTTTTTAAAAAAGGAATCTCTCAGAAAGCTTTCCTCATATCCATAAATGCATTTGTGTTTTTAGAATTTTCAAAAAGTTTCACTAAATTTTCCTTTTCTTGGATTTGACCAAGGTCATTCAAAGCAGGTCTGTTCCATTTCCCCCCTGTTGCTGGAGTTGTAGTGATCCCAGGTGAACAGACTAAAGTGTGGGAAAGGTTCAACCTGATCAATACAAACAACTAATTAGAAAAAGAATTGCATCAAAGCAGAAAATAATTTTTCTTTCCAGGAAGCACATACCTGTATATATAACTTCTGTTTCAGTTTTAGCAAATTCAACATAGAGGAAACAAAAATTGGAAGGAAACAAATATTACTAAATCTTTTTTCAAAGTTCATTTTTCTTTGAGGTCTAAAATGAATCAGTCTTCTAATTTCCAGTTCCTGTAGTTGGCCAGGAAGAGAATATTAATGTACCACAACAAATTCTCCCTCTGCATCTTTTCCAGAAAGGACAGAACAAACTAGCTAGTGTAGAACAGTTTCCAGTCCCTAGTTAGTTTCCTGGATAAAAATCAGAGGATTTTCCTAATGTAATTGGGAATACTTCCTGTATGAATTGGAACTACTACAACGCTGAAGCTTTGATTTAAAAGGTTGCGAGAAGATGAAAAAGCCCAAGTTAGAATCTAGCTTTGTTAAAGTAATTTAAAGATGTTTGCTCTCGGTGAATTTAACAAATGTAGAAATACTCCATTTGGAAGGCTGGGATTTACTTTTTGGATGGCATGCCTATTTAATTTTTAATAAAAAAATGGACTGGGTTTTTAAATCTCATATTATAAGAATTTCTTTGCTTAGGGTGTGGAGGAAATATTATAGAAGTGATTTTAAAATACCATTATGGGCCATACCTTGGCATGCGATAGAGGGAATAAAGAAAGGAGTCAAGATGGATACGGTTTCTTATATACAACTACTTAGATGGGATGGTCAAAATTGGCAGTTAAAATCTTTGGAAGATTTAACACATGAAAATTTTACTTATTCATGGTTTCAATATAGACAAATAGTGGATAGATGGAAGACGGATTGTAATATGGGATGGCTTAGAGAAGATGAAAATCTTATCAAACAAGTAAGGGATCAAAGACCAACCCATATTAAGAGGGTTTATGGGGTTTTAGTGGAAATGGACTCAGAATCTGAATTAATTAAAGACTCTATGATTAAATGGGCGCAAAATATCGGTGAATCAATTTCACGGGATACTTGGGAACTCATTTGGGTGAGGAATGTTAAATTCACACAAGCACAGAACTTAAGAGAGAATTTTTATAAAATGTTTTACAGATGGCACCTTGATCCAAAGAAAATGTCCATTATGTACCCTGATCTACAGCCTAAATGTTGGAGATGTGGTTGTTTGGATGCTACTTATTTTCATATTTGGTGGTCGTGTAAAAATATAAAAGCCTTTTGGATTAAGATATGGTGGAATATTCAAAGAATTTTTAGAAGGAGGGTAAAATTTACCCCGCAATTATTTTTATTAGGTATTATTACTGACTGTGATGCTAAGGAAGTTATACTGATGTTAAATTTGATTACAGCCGCTAGGCTGTTAGTTGGACAATATTGGAAGAAGGATTCTTTGCCTACTTTGCAAGAGTGGTTTTATAAAGTTTCTTATATGGCGGAAATGGCAAAGATTTCGGCTTTCTTAAAGGAGCAATCTCAAGAGAAATTTTTTGTTGTATGGGAAAAATGGATAAATTTTATACAATATAATTTGGATATGGAAAAATATCATTTAGCTTTCTTATAATTTGTATAGATTGTTTTTTCTTTTCTTTTTTTTCTTTTCTTTCTCTTTCTCTCTCTCTTTCCTTTCTTTCTTTTTTCTTTTTTAAGTATTTTTTTTTATTAATGTTTATATATATTTTATTATTATAAGATGTAAAATTTGTTTAGATATTTTAAAATTTTACATAAGCCTATATTCAGTTCTGGGAAGTTCGGGGAGGGGGGAGGGAGGGGTGGGTTTGGGAGGGATGGGGTGAGGGTTGATATTTGTAAAACTTTTAACAATTTTCAATAAAAAAAAAAAGATGTTTGCTCTCAAATAAGAGCAGAGCTATATCAATTGTCTGCAATTTGCAGGGTCACAGAGAGATCCCGTGTGGAATAACGCCGCTCCCTCAAAACTATCCCTAATTTTAGTGATGTATGTTTGTATTCCTAAGTGAGCTCTAGATACCACTTCTGAAAGCTGGTACAGTAATAGAAAACGTTACAGGTAGTCCTTGACTTATGACTACAATTGAGCTCAAAATTTCTGCTCCTGAGCGAGACATTTGTTAAGTGAGTTTTGCTCCATTTTATGACCTTGCTTGCCACTGTTGTTAAGTGAATCACTGCAGTGGTTAAGTTAGAAACATGGTTGTTAAGTGAATCTGGCTTCCCTTTAGACTTTGCTTGTCAGAAGGTCACAAAAGGCAATCTGCACTGCAACTGTCATAAATAATGAGTCAGTTGCCAACTGTCTGGATTTTGATCATGCGACCAAAATGCTCATAAGTCTGAAAAATGGTCATAAGTCACTTTTTCAGTGAGGTAACTTTAAACAGTCATTAAGTAAACTGTTATAAGCCAAGGACTACCTGTACTTGTGTCACAAAAATGCATAGCAATTTTACAAGGATACTCAAACTAATTGGGTTGTGCCAATATTGATTAGTGGTTCTTCCCTTTTTTATATTAGGGTAAACAAAATACCCATTACTGTATATCAAGGGTGTCAAATGGCCAGCCCGCGGGCTGGTTGCATCATACAGAGGCCACGCCCACCCCAGCTCCAGCAATGCAAAAAAAAAGTCATGACACATCATGACACGACATGTCACGTGACGTGGCGAGTTTGACACCCGTGCTGTATATTAACTTACCAAATGTTCGTTATTATGGTATAGATGTCTCCTGTTTTGCAAGGAACAGTTTTAGAGAGATAAGAAGGTGAATGTGTCTCACTATGTGGAATTTTGGAGGGGGAGGTAATGACAGAATAAGCATGAGAATACATGGTGTCTGGCCTCACCCCCACCAATCTCTCTATTTTAAAAGAGAAGATCTGTAACGCTATTTCTATTCTTTAAGTTTCATGGATTTTTTAAAGGGTATTATGAACATTAAACTTGCTGATGAGTCAACTGTAAATTGTTGATTTACAGTTTGATGATTATGGATAAGTATCGTTATTTGTTGAGATTGGCAGGAAGTGTTTTATAACTATAAATATAGGAAAATAAGATGCTCTGTTTGTTCAAAGGGAACACTTGTGAGGTCTTCTGATTGCTGTGGTTTCTGATTTCCCCCAATAAAAATAAAACCAAAATCTGCTCGCCCAGATCAAAGAGACTACACGCATGTTTCTATCATTAGTTGCTCTCTGAGAGCACAATTTTTGTATTTTGTAGTGTATTTGATTTCAGGATGTGCTGCTATTTGAATTATTTTTCAGATATAATAGAAACATGTTTTTCTCCAAGTGTAAATACAAAATTTAAAGTTGCTAACAAAATCTCCTGAAAAAGTATCTCTGGTAGATTCCAGGGAAACAGATATTTAAAATATTGCTCAGTTTTAGAAAAATCAAACCGAAAATATCAGAAATGCAAATGTCAAACAATATTTAACTGCAGATGTTCAGTAACACAAGAATCTCATAAGAGGAATATTATAACAGGGATAACACAATAAAGTTTATATTTAGAGGAACTTTTTAAAAAATGGGATTTACCTTAGAATTAAAAAAATAAAAACAAAACAGACAAACAAAGCCTAACCCTGGTTACATTAGTAGGGATTGAAATTATTAACCTTGAAAGAAATCTAAGGACACTGGTACATAGCTCAGTGAAAAAGATCAATACAATATAGCAATTACAAACCTTTATTACAAAAGGCCGTGAAAGGAATTGAAAATATGCTGTATACTGACAGCCAAGCTGGTTGACCAAAAATCCGACAAAAAAGATACAGCTAAAAATGTACATAAATATTGCTGCAGTTGGAAGCATAAAAATAAACAATGACTAGATCAGTAAAATTATCATTTTTAAGCCAATTCAAAAAACTATATGAAAAAGATGCATGAACATAGAGTTGTTCCCAATGCTTTGTTTCCTTTTGCTTACAACACAAAGCTTAATATGACCATCCTGCATGTCTTTATAGACTCTCTGCCAAGCAATTGCAGAAAGTATAACTGGAAAGGTGCAATATTGAATTTATTTAGCATATGGCAACTACAGAGGTCACGTAATCACCGATATACAAATATAAGTTTAAATAAGGCAACATAAAGCATAAAATTATGTGGACAATGCAATGTATGAGATAAAATATTAAATTAAGATAAAACCATAATAAAATTGCCATAGTATGGCACCATAGAATAGCAACGATTCAGATATTATAATTCAGTATCTAAGGAAGCTAACCATCTAACTGCTTTTGTTATGGCTGTAGTGAGGTCATCCCAGGTGCCTTGAAATGTTCTGAGGAGACATTCTTGAACTGTATGTTATTGTTTGTTCTGATGCATCACAATCACATTGCGGGATCTCAGCCATTCCCCACTTAAAGAGCTTTGCCTTAGTTCTGGCATGGCCTGATAGTCTTTATTTAATCTTTCTTAATTTTTCTTAATTTATTTTTTTGTTAATTTTCCCAAAGAAGTTTTTTCACGAGGCAACTGGACTTTCTTGTTTTTTCTTTGACGATGTTTCGCTTCTCATTCAAGAAGCTTCTTCAGCTCTTCTGGGATGAGAAGCGAAACGTCTTCAAAAAAAATAAGGAAGTCCAGTTGCCTCGTGAAAAAGCACCTTTGGGATAACTATGACCCGGATGACTGAGAATTTCCATAGACATTTTTCTTAATTTTTTTTTCTTACTTTAATTTTTCTTACTTTATTTTTTCTTAACTTTATTTTTTCTTACTTTATTTTTTCTTAATTTTAATTTTTGTTACTTTAATTTTTCTTAACTTTAATTTTTCTTACTTTAATTTTTCTTAACTTTAATTTTTCTTACTTTATTTTTTCTTAACTTTAATTTTTCTTAACTTTAATTTTTCTTATTTTAATTTTTCTTAACTTTAATTTTTCTTACTTTAATTTTTCTTACTTTATTTTTTCTTAACTTTAATTTTTCTTAACTTTAATTTTTCTTACTTTAACTTTTTTTACTTTATTTTTTCTTAACTTTAATTTTCCTTATTTTAATTTTTCTTAACTTTAATTTTTCTTACTTTAATTTTTCTTAACTTTAATTTTTCTTATTTTAATTTTTCTTAACTTTAATTTTTCTTACTTTAATTTTTCTTACTTTAATTTTTCTTAATTTAATTTTGAGGGGCTGTCACGGAGAGGAGGGAGACAATCTATTTTCCGAAGCACCTGAAGGCCAGACAAGGAACAGTGGATGGAAACTGATCAAGGAGAAACTGATCAACCTAGAAAAAAGGAGAAATTTTCTGACCGTGAGGACAATCAACCAATGGAACAGCTTGCCTTCAGAAGTTGTAGGTGCTTCATTACTGGAGGCTTTCAAGAAGAGACTGGGAAGCCATTTATTAGAAGCCATTTATTAGAAATAGTATAGGATCTCCTGTTTGAGTAGGTTGTTGGGCTAGATGACCTACAGGTCCATTCCAACTCTGTTATTCTATTCTTTAATTGTTTTGTATTATCTTTTTATTATGTTGTAAGCTGCCCAGAGTTGCTGTAACAAGCATATAATAAAATCAATAAATTCTACATAAATATTATAAGGTTGACAGTTTGCAGCTTGGCAATGTCTCCTCCTCCTCCTCCTCCTCCTCATCCTCCTCCTATCCAGGTAAGAAAAAAAAGTCAGATGGGAGAATGAACCTGGTGCCTAGGCCTGATTTGGGATGTTTTCTCTTTAAAAATCCTTAGAAATAGATTTGGAATATTAGAAATAGAAATAGAGAATCCAAGAATTTTAGAGATATAGGATATATTGTAGTTATATGATATTACTTCTCAGAGGTTTTTTTTGGGGGGGGGGGTCATAAGTGGTATTTTGGTGATTGCACAAGGAAATCCTCCCCCCCCCCCAGCATTGATTTCCCAGTCATTTCTTGAAAATAATACTTGTTCTTCCTTGGGTTATTTCTACAGATGGTTACCATTTGTAGAATTATCAATTTCTCTGCCGGTTTAAAAGCACCTATTATTTATTTAAGCCTCTGCTTATCTTCTTTTTTATTCCTTTGGACAAGAGGTGTTACAAAACATTTTAAACAGCTTGAGGTAAGGTCAGGTTCTAAGATCACACGTTATCATGCACAGCCTCAAAATAAATAGGTAAAGTCTGTTCTAACACAATGTTCAGAAACAGTGTCTTCATGTGCATTTAATCTGTGCCATTCTTTCAGATGTGAAAATATAATTTATTTATACAATTTATTTAGCATATGGGCCAGAAAGAAAATCATCTGCAATAGATTAAAGAGTACAGTGTGCGCTTTTTCCTGGTCCTTTCGCTGAGAATTATGAGGACTTTTAAAGCCCTTAAAATTTTTTATGGCTATATACATCTTCTCTAACGGGTGGGGGGGGTTGTTGTATAGTTCTCACTAAACATGTGCTTTCTGAAAATTACATATTTATCTTACATGCAATTTTTAGAAGGTTCCTGATTAAAATTAATCAATGGTTAGTTTTCTGTCCTTGTTAAAAACTGTAAATTATCATCTCATGTCTCACCAAAGGAAAAAACTACTTAGTCATTCAGCATTGCTTCGGATGCTGTCCAGATGTTACATATGAGGTTCTCTGAATTTTTTACTGGCATATTACCAAGTTAATCTGTTGTTTAGGACACTAAGGGAATTGTTAACAGTCTGCTAAACTTTACAGGAGCCTAGTTTTCTCTTTAGATATTTGAGGAGGTGAGGAAGAAATCTTTTTTTGTTGTTGTTTTGCTTTAATGCAGTGATCCTTCTGTAACAATACTCCACATGGCATGGTTGTTACTTTGGCCTCTACAACATAATTTTATGGTAATCCTTAAACTGCTGGAGGGATATTTACATTAACTCAATACTTTCCCTCTGCAGTCAAAATAGCCACTTTATAGTCCTCACTGATAGCTTATTAAGTCTAGCCACTTCTTTGATTTTTGGAGATGTAATGAATTGTCATTTTCTTTTAACTGTAAGCACATCATGCATTTGTTCCAACTGGTGAAAGCCTGGGACTTTCATCTCTGGATTGGAATATGGCCCAGATAAGAGATTTCAAAGCAGTTCAAAGGGAAGACAATGATGTTACCTCAAATGCTAGTTCAAATAATCTCAGGCTTTATACTAAAACGCAAATGTTGACCTTGTTGGGTAAGCCTTTCCCTTTTCTTCCCGACCTTTAGAATAATATATAAAAGTTTTGCCTCCCTCCTCCTCTTCTGAATATTCATGAAAAGAATAGAGGAAGAAATGTTGGTGAAATATCTTTTGGTTGTCCTTAGTTGTGTTTAAATCCAACGGAAATAGTCCAAATTCTGTGCTTTTTCAACATTTTGGTTCCTCCCCTCATCGTAGTCCAAATGCTCGATTGCTTGTATACTTTATTCTCACTTGTTTTTCCAGTTTTGCTACCAGACTAGATAGCTCTGTTGACTCAAAACAACATTCTTTTTTTTAAACTATTGATCTCTGTAGCTTTTCCAAATCCTTTAGTATTGGCCCTTAGGATTACTATAATGCTATAATCATTTTTGTTAAGGATTCAGATTCATGGTAGACTAAAAAAATGGAAACATCAAAAGGATTTTAATGCCCTTGAAAAAAAATCAATTTTTGACCATCAAATACAAATGCTGAGAGGCTGCTTTCAGCTAATAATTTATAACTGAATTAACGGCTTATGGCTTTCCTTTCTAATGATCTTTCTCCTTTCCCCTTCCTTTCCTTTTTCTTCCCCTGCTCCACTTTAGAATTTTTTGCCCTTTAAGTGAGTATTTTATTCTCTGGGGGTAAAAAAACAAAGACCATGCTAGATAATTTAAGAATGAGTATAATGTGTACAGCTTTCCCCCTCTTTTTCTCAGTCATTGGACTATTAATATTTGTTTTGTATTTTTGAAAGTCTGTCAAAAGGACAGACTTAACTCATAGCAATAATAACTGTCCTAAAAAGTATTTTAGGCTTCCTTCATTTTTAGAGGATGGATGGATTTATTTAGTCAGCTAAAACAAACATTTCTTGTTATTTTTTTTCTTCTTTTACATTTTATGTGGTAAGAGTTTCTGTTCGCAAATAGAGCTAATTTTGCTTCATGGTTCTCAACATTACTAATATGGCTTCCTTCGCATTCTCTTTTCCCATCAGCCCTGATCCTGCCTCCACCTTTGCAGATAGCAAATATACTATGCTTAAAGTTCTACACAGTGTCTGATAAATTAAGGCTTAGGACTGTGCAGTGCTTTTAGTTCATTTCCAAAAGAGGTGCTTTGAAATCCACAGATCTTTGTAAACCTACCTGCAATTCTTTCAAGCAGCCGTATCTTTTCTTGGGAACTTTAGTTGTTGTAGAAGGAAAGTGTATGATTCCAAAAAAGTATAGGGCTGCTTAAAGTTGCTTCTATTTAAATCTGAGGACAAGGTCTAGATGGGAAGACAGTGGGACAAAGTTCTATTTCTTTCCTCTCTGTTTACAGTATGGGGCAGGGGTAGGCAACCGTACCTCTTTTATGACTCGTGGACTTCATCTCCCAGAATTCCTTAGCCAGCATGGCTCAGCTTGGAAACCTCTTCCTTTCCCCTCAGCATGGCTGGCTCAGGAATTCTGGGAGTTGTAGTCCATGAGTCATAAAAGAGCCAAGGTTGCCTACCCCTGGTATAGGGCTTCATACAGGTTGTCCTCGACTTACACCCATTCATTTAGTGACCATTCATACTTACAACAGCATTGGAAAAAGTGACTCATGATTGTTTTTCACACAACTGTTACAGCGTCCCCCACGGTTACGTGATTAAAATTTAGTTGCTTGGCAACTGGCTCCTATTTATCACATTTGCTGTGACCCGGGATCATGTGATCATCATTTGTGACCTTCTGACAAGCAAAGCCAATGGAGAAGCCAGGTTCACATAACAACCGTGTTGCAGTGGGTCACGTAGCAAGTGGGGCAACAAAGTTCATAAAGTGGGGCAAAACTCACTTAACTATCTCAGTTACCAATAGAAACGTAGAGCTCAATTGTGGTTGTAAACTGAGGATTATCTATAGTCGGAATTTATATTGCCAGTAATGTAGGATTATTAACTTAATTTTGGCCAAAGGAAATTTCGACTGCAGAGGAGCCAAAACCCGACTGGAATTACAGAAAGTGGCAGAGATAAAAACTTCTTCCAACCACATTCGACTTCCCATCTGGATCAGGATCTAGCATCTATAGACTGCTAAAGCTCTCATTGTCATGACCTTTAACTGGGTGAATTAGTAGATCACAGGGCAACAGGTTTTGAACAAAAGTACCTCATATGGACTAATTTACAGAATATGTCCAAAATCCTGGACTCATGACTCCAAAGGGAATGAAAATTGGGAAAGTGGGGGCTGCTTCAATACTACTGGCTGCTGCTGCCATCAATAATCTTCACCTTCAACAGTCCGCGACGGTTTCCCAGCCTACTCACAATCCCTTGTTCCCTCCCTCCCCCAGCAGCAGCCACTCAGGAAAGGGAAGGGAAGAGAAGGAAGAAAAGAACTCCCATGCACCCTTCCTGGCCTATCCCATCCACCCCCTGTATGTTTTCCAGATCAACGCCACCCTTTCAGACATGTTTCCTGACCCCATGCCACCCCTGCAATCATCTCTGACCTGTATAAAACCTCTTGCGCACTTTGAAACACTGCCTTGGCACCTTTCCTAACTCCTGGCACCTTCTTCACACATTCTTCTTGACCTGTGCTGCCCCCCCACCTGATCTGCCTAGCACTTCTAGCACACACCTATGTGCCATTTCTGATCCTGCACTCACTCACTCACTCACTCACTCCCCTACTTGCCATAGCCACTTACCTGCCTGCTGGCCAGGAACTTGCAACTTCCTTCTGACTTTCCAAGTAATTTCTCCCTGCAAACTTCCCACAAGCAATGGGGAATTCTAGGGAGGGAAGGAATGAAAATGATAATAACAGAATGGGAGAGAGGGAGGGAAGGAGGGAGGGAGGGAAGGAGGGAAGGAGGGCATGGCATTGGCTAAACTGCTATCTACGTCTTTAAGGTAATGTATCTATTGCCAAAATCCTATTAGACCTGGTATTAAGTTAGGTAATAAAATTGGTGAATAACATAGCACTTAGTCTTATACACCATTTCATAGTCCTTTAAAGCACTCCCTAAATAGTTTACAATGTCAGCATATTGTCTCCCAACAATCTGGGTGCTCATTTTATCAAACTCAGAAGGATGGAACACTTTTTGCTAAATGATTAATGATGCTGATACTGATAGATATAGATAGATAGATAGATAGATAGATAGATAGATAGATAGATAGATAGATAGATAGATAGATAGATAGATAGATAGATGGATGGATGGATGATATAGATAGGCAGATAGATGATTGATAGATGATAGAGATAGATAGATAGATAGATAGATAGATAGATAGATAGATAGATAGATAGATAGAGAGAGAGAGAGAGAGAGAGAGAGAGTCTCTCTCACATGCACATATATATATACCCATATTTTAGTTGTTTAAAAATCCAGCCATTTTGACAGCCTAAAAAGAACACAGAGTATTTTTAAAACTATCAAGGGCATTTCAAGTTTTTCCAAATAGGAGTTGCAAAGTAACTGAACAACTAGCCTGAAAATGGACCATAAAAAAAGCTTTTAAACTAATTGAAAACATCATAACATTAACTTCTCTGAAAACAATGGATTTTAAAACGCAGCCAAAACATGCAGAGTTTGGCAACCAATATTCATTTCAAATCTTTCCCACCCAATAGCTGAATACTTTCCAAATATCTTTCTTTGACTTACCAGATCAGGGGTATTCTGCCCTAGAACAAGAAGTAAGCGTGATCTCACCTCAGTTGCCCATATTTTAACCAATTAGGGTCACTGTAACAAGAACCATAGGCATTAGGAAATACCCAGTGCTTTCTGAGCTAGATTCTAGGGACACAGCAAATGTTCTCTGCTTCTCCTCTTCCTGCTCCCACATCCAGCACCCTCCAGACCTGATCTGGATATGGGGGTGAAAGAGAATGGAAAGGAAAACAAGTGTTCCAGTATCAATGTTAGCACACTAATACTGGGGACAAAGCCTAGAGATAGAGCAAAAAGCTTTTGTCTTTTTGTGTTTCTATTATATTATATAGTGTTTTTATATTATATATTTATATATGATATAATTATACTATACTGTATTGTATGATGCAATACTATTATATTAACATTTATTATTATTATTAATTATTATTATTATTTATTCATTAAACATGAACCTCAGTCAACTGAACATTCAAATTGACTGGCACTGATGGTTGACACGGGTTGCTACCAGCATCCTAGGTGTCAACAAGGTACCTCCTTAAAATATAAGATGTTCCAAGTAGCGCAGTTTTTTGTAACATAGCTGGAGTTATTGCAGGAAGCTGCAGTTTCTTGATGTATTTTGCAAAGTTTTTGGACATAGTTTCCAGTGCCCCGATGACAACAACGACGACTACTACTACTACTACTACTACTACTACTACTACTACTATTATTATTATTATTATTATTATTATTATTTTCAAAAAGGGTTGAATGTGAAAGGCTTTTTTCTAGATCCCAGATGAAATTTTCATTTCCTTCATGTCTTTGTTCTTAAAAGAGAGAAATACAAAGAAGCAGAAATGTTCAAGATTTAGCAACTGCTCTGTGGTTTTATGGGCCATTGACAGTTTTCCATGACTCTCATAAAGCATTCTTTGGTGTTGCATAGGAAATTCTGTAACTGGCTGCCTCCATATCAGAAATTGTTAATTACTTGACATTAGCAAGCTGGACACAATAAAGACTTGGAACCCCTTTTATGCCATCCAGTATTATTGAGCAGAAGTCCAGCAAAATTGTAGTGCAGCTAGCCCTCAACTTACGACTACAAAGAAGCCCAAAATTTCTGTTATTAAGCAGGACAGTTGTTAAGTGAGTTTTGCCTCATTTTACGACCTTTCTTGCCACGCTAGTTAAGGGAATCTCTGCAGTTGTTAATTAGTAATATGGTTGTAAAACGAATCTGGCTTCCCCATTGACTTAGCTTGTCAGAAGGTTGCAAAAGGTAATTTGCTTCCTTTTGTTCCTTCTGTATATGGGAAAATTCCCACTTGCAACTTTCAGAACATTCCTACTTTATTTGTAAAAGGATATAGAAACAGTGGACTTCAGCTGAAAGGGAAAAAGGGTGAATTGTACAGGGAGACATATCTACTGGAAAAACCTGAAGTTCTGACCCCGTATGTTTCTGCTCAAAGAGCATTCTCCAAGGCTGCAATGATACATGGCTAGGATCTGAAATGTGTACACAGGTGGCAACCAGCAGTGTTGTTGAAGCTTGCCAGAGAAAATGTGTAATCTCAAAGTAGTATGTGCTCTCTTGAGCTAAACCTTCAGAAATAAAACATTTTGACTGGTTTTGATTTTAAAAAGAATAGCTACTATGTACTGGTATTTAGATGTAATTTGATACTGTAAAATTTATTACGTACATATATTAGTTATTTATTGATTACTTAGCAGATTTAAGGTTGAAAAATATTCAACTAAAAGAGCTGAACTCATTTATTTTAAGTTTTAGACTGCCGTAGGACTTTCAAAATATTACCAGATTTAGATTATTTTTGACTAAACTAAACTAAACTAAACTAAACTAAACTAAACTAAACTAAACTAAACTAAATCAAACCAAACTGTAAGGACCCACCCCACTTTGCATCTTAAGAAGACAGAACTCTTGGAATAGTTCTTCCAACAGGAATCCTTTATTAAGAGAAAATGGTTGCAGGCATGCTAGACAGGACTTGGGGTCCAAGCTCTCCCATTCAAGGTTTTAAGGGGGTCCCCAGTAGTCCCACCCAATCAACCCCCCTTCCAGTGATAGTTTCAAGTATCACAATTCCACCCCGTTTCTTCTTTCTTCCGTCTGGATGGAGACTTCAGATAACTACCTGAAAGGCAAATACTCTTCTTTGTTAATGCTAATGTTCTCTGGATGCTAACGCTTTGAGGTTACAATAGGTTACAATAAACACACATTCAGCATTCAGCTCTTTGAAGTCTACGGAAGGAAGTGAGGGCCATAAAGCCCCTTTGTTCTCCCCCTTCTCTCCCTCTTATGGCAGAATCCAAAGAAGGCAGAATTGGGAGTTTCTATATTTGATAATTAAAGATGAAATATGATTGGATTCTGACATCCGGCCCCTCTTAAAAATAAGAGACATCCACCTGAAAGAAAACACAAGTATAAAATTTAGTCAGGCTTGTTAGGATACTCTGTGTGAAACTTCTTCAATAGCTTCGGGGCTCTGACATGACGTTTATGGACCCACTCATTTTGTGAGGGAGGGAGGTGTTTCCAGGCAACTAGGGACTGAGTTGCTCCATGATATCTCCTAGAGTCAAGGACTTCCTTTATTTCGAAGTGTTGTTCACCCTCCACCATGATTGGAGGTGGTGGGGGGGGGATTTTGGCCGTAGAGGTGACTGATGCTCTCTTTTCAGCAAGCTGCAATGAAAAATTGGGTGTATTTGCCTGAGATTTTTGGGTAATTCTAATTATACTGTTACTGGATTTATGATTCTTTTAATTGGAAAAGGTCCTATATATTTTGGTCCAAGTTTTTTACAGGGCTGTAGGGACTTTAGGTATTTTGTAGATAAGTACACCATCTCTCCTATAATGAATGGTGTAGGCTCAACCCTTTTTTTATCGGCTTGTGTTTTGTAAGCCTGCCTAGCTTAATCTAGTGCTTTTCTGACTATTGGCCAGGTGTTTTGTAATTTTTCCATCCATTCTTTCAGCGAGGGGATCGTTGGTTCGTTTGGGGTTAATTCTGGCATGGGGTTGAAACTTTGACCGGTGGCTATTTGAAAAGGAGTGTAACCTGTGCTGGAGTGGACTGCATTATTGGAGGCAACTTCTGCAAAGGGGAGTAAGTCCGCCCACTCGGTCTGCTGGAAACTAAGAAAACATCTTAAATATTGCTTAAGTACTGAGTTCATTTTTTCAGCCCCCCCATTTCCTTGAGGGTGGTGGCTAGATGTCAGTCCCTGAGTGGTTCCTAAGAGGGATAAAAATTCCTTCCCAAATGCAGACGTAAATTGCACCCCCCTGTCAGAGATGATGCGTTGGGGTGCCCCATGCAATCTGTAAATGTGTTGGATGAAAAGTTTTGCTAAGGCTTTTGCAGTGGGAATCTTTTGGCAAGGGATAAAGTGCACCTGTTTGGAAAACAAGTCCGTGACTGTCCAGACAACAGTATTCCCATTGCTTTCTGGCAATTCCACTATAAAATCCATGGCTATTTCTTTCCAGGGGGCTGAGGGACTTGCCAATGTTTGTAGTAGTCCTGGTGATTTCCCTTGCAACCTCTTTGCCGTGGCACATTTTGGACAACTGGCTATATAACTTTCAATGTCCTTTTTCATGGATGGCCACCAAAATTGCCGTTTAATTAAATGTAAAGTTTTTACAAATCCAAAAAGCCCTGCTGATTTTGTGTCATGGCAAAGGTGCATGAAAGTTACTCTTTGAGTTGTTGGTATATATAACTTTTCCCCTACCCAAGGCAACCCGTCTATCATTGTGCACACATTTTTGTTTTTCTGGAACCATTCATCTGTTTCCAAACTTTTTCTGAATTCAATTCCAGTTTGGCTGTCCAGTTGTGGTTTTAACTTGGCTTGGGTTCTTGTGGTTACTGGTGCTGCCAGTTGTGACTCTGCCATTATTGGTCTAGAGTCTGTGGTTCGTGCGCTGTTATATTGAGGCATGCGAGATAGAGCATCTGCCAGGAAGTTCTTTCTTCCTGGTAAATGTTTGAGCTTAAATTGGAATTGGTGAAAATGCTTGGACCAGCGGGCTTGTTTGGGATTGAGTTTCCTGGAAGTTTTCAGGGCTTCTAAATTTTTGTGATCAGTCCACACCTGGAAGGGGATTTTGTTGCCTTCCAGGAACTGTCGCCACGTGAGTAAGGCCCAACGTATCCCATAAGCCTCCTTCTCCCATACGGGCCAGCGCTGTTCTGTTTCCGTGAGTTTCTTGGATGTATATGCACAGGGTTGCAATACTGCATCATCATTTTCTTGTAATAGCACAGCCCCCACTGCCACATCACTTGCATCTGCCTGTATTATGAAGGGTTTGTCCATGTCTGGGTGCCTTAGTACTGGTTCGGCAGAAAAAAGTCTCTTTAGTCTCTCAAACGCTGCTTGGCACTCCAGTGTCCATGTTAGTGGCTGGCTAGGTTTACTGAGGATTTGTTCCCTTCGTTTAGTAAGTGGTGAGGGGCAAGGCTGATCTGTGCAAATGAGGGGATGAATTGGCGGTAAAAATTTGCAAAGCCCAGGAAGGAAACTTGTAGTTGCTGTCGTGTGCGGGGTGGGGCCCATTCTAATACTGCTCTGACCTTCTCTGGGTCCATTTCAAGGCCCTGTGGGGATATGCGATAGCCTAGGTAGTCTATCCTTTCCGGGTGGAATTCGCATTTTGAGAGTTTGGCATATAGGTGAGCGGCTCGCAGCTTCTTTAAAACCGCTCTGACAAGTTTGACGTGTTCTTCTTTTGTTTCGGTAAAGATAAGAATGTCGTCCAAGTAAACAAGGACCCCCTTAAACAGGTGCTCCCTTAGAACGTCATTGATGAATTGCATAAAGACTGCAGGGCCCCTTGTAATCCAAATGGCAAGACTTTGAATTGATAGCACCCCATGGGGCAGTTAAATGCAGTCTTCCATTCGTCCCCTTCCTTAATTCTCACGCGATAGTAAGCTTCCCTTAGGTCTAGTTTAGAAAAAGTTTTCCCTTTCGATAGGTGTGAAAGCATGTCTTTCATGAG